>NC_068357.1:81088381-81178381 GCF_020536995.1 Dreissena polymorpha | reverse complement strand
AGAACAGAAAATCAAAATGTCGCATCACAGTTTTAATACCTTAATTAGCGCTTGAATTAAATGGTGTAAGTTTCAATCGTAACGGAACTTATAACCGACGATTTATGACATTATCAAGTCGTCTTTATACTTCTAGTATTCCACGTTATATTTTCAAAACGGTGAGCTAGGATACTATACGCAGCAAAGTAGGGAAGACGAGCATATCTGTTGCAATTAAAAAATGTTCTAAAGTTATCACTCTTAAGTGTATGTTTGTAAACCGATTTAACTGTTCTTTGTGGTCTTACTGTGACAAACTGCCAGATAAAGTTATTTCAGAACCCTTTAATGAATAGTGAAGTAATGGCTAACTTATTAATGGTTCATCGAATTTGTTTATCTTTAATTGACCTTGTAAGAGGCAAGGTTATGGATTTCAATGAAATCGGCC
Source organism: Dreissena polymorpha (assembly GCF_020536995.1). Lineage (NCBI taxonomy): Eukaryota > Metazoa > Mollusca > Bivalvia > Myida > Dreissenidae > Dreissena > Dreissena polymorpha. The sequence goes on along the minus strand of NC_068357.1, from coordinate 81,177,948 downwards.
TCAGACGGTTCCGAAGTATGGCTCCGGACACACACGTGTTCCGGACGGACGGACGGACACTATGTGAACGTATGCGTACGAATTATATTTGATATTGTTCAACGAAAAACTATACGTGGTTGTTGTTGAAACTGTAGTTATTTTTTCTGCAGTGGAGCTGTATAACTACGCAGATATAGATTTTTGGGTGAGAGCGTCGGAAAATTTAACCCTAACCAATCGTTCAAAAGCATAACAAACTGCATATCACATGCAAAAGCATATGATGGGCACATACATTAATAAAACAACATTAACAAAACAACCTTCATGTTGACTACGAAATAACAAATCTAACACTTTCACGTGCTGTTGAATTTATTTAGAAAAATGCCGCATCTTTCTGACAGTTGCATTAAAAAACGTTCGACATTAAACAAGACTATTGCCAAGCAATAAAAGTCCCCTACCGGCTCCACAATTGTCAGAAATTTCACCATTGTCAGATTTTTTAAAATTTGTTTCCAAAGCAACCACAATTTTTGACGTAGGAACAAAATGAAATGACGTGCATAATGTCCATATTGCCATCTATCCATGTTCCAAGTTTCATGAAAAAATATTAAGAACTTTTAAAGTTATCGCAGGATCCAGAAAAAACACACCATTTTCAGCACTATTTCTAGTCTATTTGTTGCCATAGCAACCACAATTTTTGACGTAGGAACAAAATGAAATGACGTGCGTAATGTCCACATTGCCATCTATCCATATTCCAAGTTTCATGAAAAAAATATTAAGAACTTTTAAAGTTATCGCAGGATCCAGAAAAGTGTGACGGACGGACGGACGGAGACAAAACCATAAGTCCCCTCCGGTGAAACTGGTAGGGGACTAAAAATCGACGTACTGATTTGACTTAGACCAGACAAAGTCTTTACTACAGGAATTTAAGTTGTTATATCAACGAATTGATGAAACTAAGCGAAAGTGATGCGCTGCAGAAAAATAAATTTGATAATTGAAAACTCCACTCTACGAAACTATCCTTGGCAAAATGTCAAACCGCAGTGTGAGTAATAAACTGTCCCTCGCTGTAAACACAACTTATTTCCGGGTTCGTGGTGTATGCAAGCAAAAAATGAGCAGGATTTATGACGATCAACCTCTAACAAATCTGCCTCTTATCAATATTGAGTATTCGGGAAAATGGAATGCAAATGACTTTATGCAGTAAGTTTTTGTTTTTAAGTTATTGTTACAGTTTATTTCCCGTCGGAATAATGATAAATCGGATTATTGAACTTGCATAGCTAATTGACAACAATGAAACCACCAGAGACACTATGTATGGGTAGTTTAAATAAAGAATGTCTGAATAACAACTTTTATCTGATCTGAGTTTTATTCAGATAAAGTAATCTGATCCAAACATGAAAATGAGTAATTTATCATGATCATGTGTTGTTTGATTTTATTGCGAGCTGTGCGATAGTGCTTGAGTCAATGTATAGTGTACTGGGTTTAAGTCCAGAAAGACCGAAAACCAAAAAGGCCGCATACCAAAAAGGCCTTACCAAAAAGGCCCCAAAGCGTACCAAAAAATGAACCAAAAAGGCCTTAAAGCAATAATTGTTGTTATTATAGGTTTCAAATTTTGTTTACAAACAAATACACATAAATCAAAACAGGTATGAAGTTAATTATTTTCTTTATCTGTTGTTTATGTTTATGTTTTACATTAACGATATATACAGTCAATGTACAAGCACAATCACACAATTTATATAACAAAATATACAGTTACAAGCAAACATTTACAGACGTTATACAGTCACACTGACAAAATACAACATAATTACATAATAATATTGTTAAACATGTGAATTCTATTTTTAGTTAAATCAAATGGCGTACGACATAAAACATGTATGAAGTTTTTTATTTTCTTTATTACAAAATATACACAATTTCAATTAATTGAAAATGGAGTACGACATAGAAATATGTATGAAGTTTTTTTATTTTCTTTATTACAAAATATACATAATTTCAGTTACTTTCAATTACATAATAATATTGTTTAACATGTGAATTCTATTTTCTATTAAATCAAAATGAAGTACGACATAAAACATGTATGAACTTTTTTTATTTTCTTTATTACAGAAAAAAAACATTTACAAAAAATACATAGAATATACAGTGAACGTTACAAAATACAACAGAATTTAAACAATATACATGTGCATTACTCCAGCACAACACCGTACACTTGACCGACCTTGGCCGGGAACTCGGAGGTTGTGCATTGTTTCGCCTCATACTTGTCACATAAATTAGAGATCGAACGCGGTTGTTATAATAAGATACTACGCGAAATTAGAAAATGTAAGTTTTGCAACGGACACGCTATAGAAAACGAGTGTCACTTTGTACTTGTTTTTCCTCTGTATAGAGAAATTAGAAAGGAATATTTAAAACTATATTTTCAAAGGTGGCCAACGTTACATAAATTTGACATTTTAATGCAGTCGGCTAATAAAAAAGACATTATAAACTTTGCTTTATATATTTTTAATGCTAATGAAATGCGTAATAATATAGACAATCTGTTATAATTTTTAATAATATCACATCGAATAAAGCATTTTTATTTCTTTCGGTTAAAGTTTTTAATGTAGCTAGTTTTATATCGTTAAAAGTTAAGAAACTATTTTAAAATGCGCAAGTAATTATTAATATGTGCCAATAAGTGTCATTTTACACCATATGTGGGCCTCTACTAATCCGTTATCAAAACAGATGCCGCAAACTGTGAATGACGCTTGACACTTGGATACCCGGTCTGATTAGCGAGTTTTTTTTGTACATGCAAATTCTTTCAACTTCTTATATTTTAAAAATTGCAAAAAATAGTTTAAGAGGTAATTAATAATATATAATGATATATTATGTACTTAATTATATTTGTTAAATATATTGAATATTTGTCTTTTAGCAGTCACTAATCCATATGCCTATATTTATTTTATTTATTTTATTGTTTAACATAGTAATCAAGAATAACTTTGTGCACTATATATTGTTTAACAATGCTCATACCACAACACTCACACAATATCAACAAACAACAAATTAACACTCGTGAAGAAATTCGTATAATTTACACTATTTAAAAACACTATTATTTCAAACGCCAAATAAAGTCCAGTATACTTACCAATATAATGAATAAAACAAAACAACTACTATAGACAACTTTGACACATGAACGGGTTATATATTTCTCAATAATTCTGGATCTTATATATATTTGGCCGCCACGTAAGTTTACAACACCTTCATTACTCATCGGTTACACTTTTAGATGCAAAGAGAGAATTCAGAGAAAAATAAAATTTTCTTAAACGGATTATTCCTACGTGCTTATTGGCGTTAAGTTTGCCGACTTTGATTACAAAATTAACGGCTTTTAATTAAAAAAAACTGAAACATCTATTACTCAACGAAAAATATTGTGACTAACGGTCACTTCATACTGTATGCGATAATTCGCGATATTTTTGCCGACTTTGATTACAAAATTAACGGTTTTTAAGTAGACTAATAAACAAGTTATGACTATTTAATAGATATGATAATTATATTCAGCATAACTATTCAATGATAATACAAAATATTGTATGGCCTTTCTGGTATACCATGAGGCCTTTTTGGTTCACTTATGCGGCCTTTTTGGTGCGGCCTTTTTGGGAAGGCCTTTTCGGTAAACGGCCTTTCTGGTACTATACCGTGTACTGTATTAATAGTGTGTAGCCTAGTTGGATAGACCTTACATTTTTTAATCGTTCAACAAAATAAAATTCAGACATTTTAATTCGATATAATATCAATAATTCTAAAATAAAAAAGAAGTTCAATATAGTAGATATATGTTCAATACATTAACTTGTATCAAGTTATGATTTTCTCATTGGTATGTATTAAAAAGCAAAAAGTTATGTAGTTGATGAAATCCCTATTACTGTTTCTCTTCAGAGGCAATGGTGTAATATTTGAAGGGGTTGTCCAAAAAAGGGCCCACTTTGCCATAAATGATCAGCAACATAAGAAGGTAAGGGCAGATTGAAATCGGTATTCGAAGTTCGTTTTATTTGCAATTAGTTCTTCTTGAATGATTTGAGCTTTATGAGAACAAACAACTATGTTTGCTACATGCCAGAAGATATTGACAGTGCCCGGTGTACAACTTGACCCGCGGCATGAGGAGAGAGTCTTATGCCATATGCAACCATCGTAGTCCCAGACCAGCCTTCGTATTCGCACAGTCTGTTCAGGAGTTACGATGTCCGTTAATGTGACCACGAAACCTTGCACGGCTTTACAGCAGGCAGAGTAGCTCCTGACGAGACTGCGCGGGCCAGTCTGGAGCTATGCTGGCCGCATATGGCATAAGACCCATTTTCGGACGACTTGGCTCCTATTTGACCCGTATAAATACCAAACATCGCGTGACGATGACTCACATTGCATTGCAGGAGCAATACTACATCTTGTATGTGAAGATTTCACGTGCTCATAGACGCAAGTTCGATGCGAGTGGCGAAGAAATTGAACCCAACTTTAGCGAGACTAAGAAAGTCAACACTGGTTACTTGAATTCATCATACAGTAAGTTGATTCTTATGCTATTCATTTAGTAGGGGGTCTAGTAAGCAATTTTGGTAAGAATGCTGGGGCACACTCCGGGTATTCATATAATGCAGTCTCTGGCCCGGAGGACCTCGTAAACTTCTAAATACACACACATGGCTAAGTCAAAGTGCATGTTCTTGTCCGGGCCATACCTTTGTAGAGTATGATGGGATTTCATAAGTGGGCACACATGTGTCGTGTTCTGAGAAAACTGAGCATAATGCATGTACGTAAAGTGTCGTCCCAGATTAGCCTGTGCAGTCCGCACAGGCTAATCAGGGAGACACTTTCCGCTTTTATGGTATTTTTCGTTTAAAAGAAGTCCATTCTACCGAAAATCTTGTTAAGGTGGAAAGTGCCGTCCCTGATTAGCCTGTGTGGACTGCACAGGCTAATCTGGGACGACACTTTACGCACACGCATTATGCCCAGTTTTCTCAGAACGCGATTCAAAAAATAATACTATCTGGCAGTATTCCGCGGAAAACAACTCGGGTCGCTTAAAGGTCGAGGTCGCAGTGATTATTTGAAGTATGTACATCTTTATATTGATCTAGTGAAATAAGTGACTGTCATATTTCATTTCTTCATAGCGTATTGGCAATATTTTTTTCATCATTAGAATCTGATAATTATGCTGAAGGCACAAACTAACTATGTGCGGTGCTTGCTTTAAGATCGGTGCCACAATTGTGACATAACCTTTATTACTAACAGCTACCAATGTTTGGGCTGTACATGTTGCATTAATTGTAAACAGTATGTGTTTCACACAACTCTCGTTTCTGTGTCCACATCATTGGTATACGCATAGGACATGTACCGTATATAATTCCTTTAAAAGCGTTACCATAATATCGATCGATACAATTTTTTTTTAAACAAACCGCATCTAGTAGATATTAAAATAAAAATGTATATTCATAATATTTAAACATTAAACAACTAGTTCATGTCATGTTTCGTTTTAGATTTGAAATTGTAGAAAATCATATAAGAAGTAGGTGTTTTATACCTACCACCACCTCTGTTTTGAAATAACTCCAAAAATGTTTATTAATAATGCAAAATAGTAGTTAGCCATCAGCGGTTACTACACATCACATTACTGATTTCCACAGAAGTTCAAAGCAAGGGAGAAACAGACCGGCTTGGTACGGACGAGGCCCGGAAATTGATAAGCCCCGCCAATTTGACCCAGTTTTCGGACAGACACGGCGGTTCGGACCTCGCGGCGCTCTGGCTGACAGAGACACAGGCGACGGGAACGGAGTTCGAGTTAGGGGACACACTGCGGGTGAAGACGCAGGGAGATGGACCCTTCGTTTGTATGTAGCTTCGCCATGCGCTGTTAAAAAGGTTTGGCAGAAATAAAAAAAATCTTGTAGTGCGACATGCATTTAATGTATACACAGTAGTTAGGCTAATTTTTCTTTCAATGAAACAATGTGTCCTTTTTGTGAGAAAAAGATTTGCTCTCTGTGCCTTTTTTTTCTTACCTTTTCTCGCCAACAATCTTCTGTGTTTTGAAAGTGGTATTAAGAAACTTCTTCCGATGTTTAGTTGCCTGATGTTCATGTGGCTTACACCTATTTACCGGTCGTGGAAAGTAACTATGCATGTATTGAGTACAATATATGCGTCACAAATTTTGCGGGAGTTTTCTTGCCAAGTAAAACACTTCCGTCGTACGCAAGTTCTGTTTAGCATTATTAAGAAATGTTGTATTTAAGTTATTGATCTGGAACATTTCTCACTTTCCTACGTGTTGTATTTTAAGGCCGATTTTTCTAAGCAGTCCTATATAAGATAGTTACAATAGTTACACGATACATAATTATTATGCGAACGCGTTCAAATTTCAGTTAGCATTACAAAACTGGATGCGGTGTCGACGACAGTGGGTAATTATGCCGGCGGAGAATCCGTCGGCGCCTCTTGGACCGACAAAATCATGGACATAAAAAGTCACGCTGCTGCGTCGGAAAACCAGGGTGCCGACGACAACGAATGGGTAACTTAATACGTCATACATGAATATTTGAGTCGCAATCAGAGGAATCTGGGTGTGAGGCATTTGCGTTAAGTATCGTCCTAGATTAGCCTGTGAAGTCCGCACAGGCTATTAAGGACGACACTTTCCGCCTAAACTGGATATTCTTTTAGAATATACTTCCTTTAAATAACAAATGCCACACATGCGACAAGTATAGTCCTTGATTAGCCTGTGCGGTCTCCACAGGCTACTCAGGGACGACATTGTAGGCAAATGCATTAATAATCGTTGTCCCAGAGCGCAGGGACGACATTGTAGGCAAATGCATTAATAATCGTTGTCCCAGAGCGCAGGGACGACATTGTAGGCAAATGCATTAATAATCGTTGTCCCAGAGCGCAGGGACGACATTGTAGGCAAATGCATTAATAATCGTTGTCCCAGAGCGCAGGGACGACATTGTAGGCAAATGCATTAATAATCGTTGTCCCAGAGCGCAGGGACGACATTGTAGGCAAATGCATTAATAATCGTTGTCCCAGAGCGCAGGGACGACATTGTAGGCAAATGCATTAATAATCGTTGTCCCAGAGCGAAATTCATGCATATTTCATGTTGTTTCAGTATTATCTGTCTGTGGCTTAAGCTTTGAATATGAATTCAAGTCAGCTAGATTTGCCCGTACACATTATTTTTGAGATTAAAGATGTAAACCAGGGCTCGAAATTAACACTCGCACACTCGCAAAATGCGAGTAAAAAATACCGAATGCGAGTCAAGTTTTAAGCCACTAGTATTTTTTTGCAAGTAAATAGTGAAAAGAAATGAGTAGGTATAATGCTGCTCGACACATGATCACTAAATCTTAGGTCAATTTATAGAACGCCCAAGAACCCTTATGCGTAAGCGCGCACCTTGTATGTAGACTGGTATATACAGACACGCGGATGGTATTGGTACAAAGGAAGTGAAACAGTCGACTATTCACACATGTTCATTGAAGCGAAAAATAACTTGTCACTTTATTCCCACAGACGGAAATAACACAAAATATACATAATACAAAAGATAAAGCAAAGTTAACCGTTTAGTTAGAAAAAACAGATTTTAAATCCTTCTATGAAAACAGTGAATTAGTGGAAAAAATAACTTAAAATAAGACTAAAACTTGTTATAGATGAAGATGGTCAATCAACCTAATGTGGGCCCTTGTGGTACAAGGAACTGATATCTTTGTATGGTTGCAGAAATAAAATGTGTATACATGTTAAGAACTTTTATTTTGTTTAAATAGAACTAAACTAAAAACCAAGGGTTTTTTATGTTTCCATCAAAATTTGCGAGAATGTTTTTGATTTTGCGAGTTGGTATTAAAGCTGCTCGCAATTTTTTGCAAGTAGAAAAAAAAGTTAAATTCGAGCCCTGTAAACTTGCAATATTTATTGCCTGTAACGATTGAAAATAATTTTAACTTGGACAGATTACATTATTTACATTCAAAGTGCCGTTGTCGATTCCGTATGAAGCTAGTATCTCTCGCTTCAGGACGACTGAGTACCGGAAGGCATGTTTCGTCTGTTACGTCACGTTCAACCATGGAATGACTGCCTTACGAATCTGGAGGACTTATTCGCGACCACACTGTCTGGCAACCCTATTAAACATTTGATTTATTAAATGAACAAAGTTTGGAATGGTGATCAATAAGCGTTTATTTGTGTTTTTCAAATATATTCATTGCATTGTAAGATTTTAATTAATTATTATCTTTACTATGCTTTATTGAAGGCTCTACATTAAGATAAGTGGTAAAAGGTGTATTTTGTATACTAGAAATTAGCATATTTATGATGAATCTTTGTTCTTTGCATACTTTAAAAAAAACAGCCCCATTTAATGTGTACATGTTTATATTAGATTAATGCAATATTGCCTAGTGGTTCATGAAATTGTATTCAAGATGATTATGCTATGTAAAGTAAATATATAATGATAAAATGAGCAACACATTTATGATTATAGCACAATATATATGATGTCACGGTATAACAAACTTAATAAATGTATTGTAATGTTCATGTATGCAAATTGTAAATAAAATTATAAGCATCTAGAAAATATGTGTGTGGATAAATTTTGCTGATTGGCCAGTTTTTTACTGCGTTACTTATATTAAATACATTTTAGTCCGCTCTGTGAAAACGGGGCTTAATGCATGTTCATAAAGTGTTTCCACACATAAGCATGTGCAGTCCGCACGGACAATAATCAGGGACGACACATTCCGCGTGAATGGTATTTTTCGTTTAATGGAAGTTGAATGGCAGTCTGTTCTGAGCGACAATCCAGTAAAGGCTGTTTGCACGTGCTAATCTGTGTGTTCACGCAAGTACATTTGAGTCGTGTTCTGAGAAAACTGGGCATAATGTATGTGCGTAAAGAGTCATCCCAGATTATCCTGTGCAATCCACACAGGCTAATCAGGGACGACATTTTCCGCTTTTATGACATTTTTAGTTTAAATGAAGTCTCTTATTAGCAAAAATCCAATTTAGGCGGAAAGTGTCGTCCCTGATTAGCCTTTGCGGACTGCACAGGTTAATCTGGGACGACACTTTACGTACATGCATTATGCCCAGTTTTCTCAGAACACAACTCATTATATCCCGTTCTCCGAGAGCGAGGCTCCGTTTAGTAGTGACCCTGGGCTCACTATTTTTCTACCAACTTTTATACTTTCATATAAAGAATTAAATTCTTAGACGTCATTCTAATAGTTAAGAACACTTTAAGATTGTAATATCCTAACAGTACTTTCATATTGAGTCATATTGAGTCTAACTTGGCATTTAACATCTCTTATTGCACAAGTTTTATATTAAGAACAGTGTGATAATGCCATCAGCGCTAGTTGCCGCTTGTATGTATTCGAACTCAGAAGTATGATGTTTATTCTTCCTTTTCAAGTCTGTAAACGGGTTGGTGAACACGGGCTCTGAAATACATTAATTGTCAACCACAGGATAACCTACATGACACGTAAACAAACCTCTTCGTACAAATATTTCCGGTTATTAATGGGCAGGAAAATAAATGTCCTGTTCATTATCTTGTTAGTTGTCTGTGTCCACTGGTAGTAGACGTCGCATTTTTTACCCATTTTTCCACCATTCAACTTGTGAAATATGATGATCGTCATTTGTGTAGTTTAAATACTGTAAATAATCATTTGAAAAATGCATCACATTTACGGGATTCAATTTATGTAATATTGTGTTATTTTTACGTACTACAGTTGCAGTCTTCGTCGTTTAACTAACTCAAAGCGGTCGTTTTCTTGGATAAATTCAGTTAAAAGGGCTGTTTAATTAGTTAAGTTAAAGGGGTCGTTTTCTTATATAAATTCAGTTAAATGTCAGTTTCATTATTTAAGTTAAACGGTCCGCTTCCTAAGATAAATTCAGTTTTAAAATGGCAGTTATATTAGTTAATTAAAAGTGCCTTTTCCTTAGATAAATTTAGATACAGTGGAAGTTTCGTAAGTTAAGTTAAAGTGGCTGGTTCCTAAAAAATCACTTAAAGAGGCAGTTTAATCAGTTAGGTTAAAGCAGACATTACCTAGCATACATTCAGTTTACGTGGCAGTGTCATTAGTGAAGTTGAAGGGGCCGTTTCCTAAGATAAACTTTTAAGCTTACAAAGTTTAAGTGGCAGTTTCATAAGGTAAATATAGGATCTGGCACGAATTGTCATATCATACCATATTTTATTAAACGAGTTCAGAAATTTTGTTAGTAAGAGAACCTTTGGCGAGCTTACTAACGAATTTTCTGGACGAGTTTAATAAAATATGGTATGATATGACAACGAGTGTCAGATCTTTTTTATCACATGTTTTTAAATGAGAACATTAAATAAATATTTACGCAAACATAATGATAAATCCCGAATGTTGATCACATTTCGTGACGTCATTTGACGTTGCAACGTCATTTCAGCAAAATAACAAAAAGCGATTGGTCAATAAACGAAAACTAAGCTAATGAAAACGCTTAAAAATGTTGTATTACACATGTGTAATAAAAAAAATATGTAATCGTTGTATTACATGGGAAACAGGGTATAGCATGTGATAAATTACAGTAGTTGGTTTCTAAAAAAAGTTTTAAGTTACAGTTTCATGGGTTAGGTTAAGGGAGCCGCTTCCTAAGATAAATTCGAAATGTGACAGTTCCATCGCTTAAATCAAATTTTCCTTATAGTAAAACCTTGTCAATACTCTAGAGGCAACATTTATTGTTCGACCTTCATAAAACGTGGTAAGAAAATTGGTCTCAATATATTTGATGAGTTTGAAAATGATTCCGGTTGGTTTGAAAAAACATTGCCGCCAGGAGTGGGGCACTTTTTCTTATACGGCTTTAGTAAAACATGGTTAACACTCTAGAAATCACAGTTAATGTGCAATCTTCACGAAACTTTGTAAGAACAGTTGTTCTTATATCTTGGACGAGTTCGAAAATGGTTCTGGTTTGTTGAGAAACATGGCCGCTAGGGGGATGGTCATTTTTCCATATACGGCTATAATAAAACCTTGTTAGAACTCTAAACGTCCCATTTAATGTCTAGGATTTATGGAACTTGGTCAGAACATTTTGGGTAATGATTTCTCGGATTAGTTTGAAAATGGTTCCGGTCTGTTGAAAAGCATTACAGGTCATTTTTCGGCGTAAGCTGTATTAAGCCAGCTTTTCACCCTGACTTGACCTTTGTAAGTGTCCAATAATACTCAAATAAAATTTCCCGCGGCTAGGTACGAATGAATACACTTCATTCATTCCATTGGCTGATTTGAGTATAACACCAGAACATTGGAAACATATCCGCGTCTTTGTAACACTGTTTTTCTGCATGAAACAATTTTATCTCTAATGAAAAGGCTCAATAGATAGAACAGTTTTTCAATCAATTTTCGGCATAAATACAGTTTGTGCGTTCACCTTTTATTTTCAGAGAATTACCAGCGCAAAAGCGTTTATACTAAAGGCTATGTTGTCATATTTAGTACTTACTTGCATTGCATTTCAACCCGCGAGGTTTCGGGTCAAGTCGCGGCCATTTGTGAAAGTCAGAGTTTATATACAGTTCATCACCGGAGTTCGCAGAAGGGGTTGCGATCATTGTGTTACACCGGTCTTACTGACAATAACGTAGTGACTGTAATGCATTGCATTCCAATCCGCAAGGTATCAAGGTCAGTTTGCGGTCAGTTGCAGAAATCTTTATATAAACGCCGTCTCGTAAACTTTGTGCACTTGAAGTCTGTTTTGATCAGAGAGATACTAAATAAAGATATTCGGCGATATTATTGTGGTATGTCAATCATCGATTTTTAATATGGTTTCAACCATGATAAGGACCAATTTTGATAAAATTAACTAGAAATATTTATCCATTTAGACCAGTTTATTAAGCAAGAGCACAATAATTCACTATACTATAATTATGCAATTAAATAAGATTCGAGTATTGCCGGCTGACCTATATGCACTCGTTTATTTTCATGTTTCTTGTGTTTTTCTATTATGTAAATATAGATATCTGAGTAATAATATCACATAAAGCAAAATAAGCCACGAAATCTGGCGCAACACCCCGTAATTGATTTGCTTATGATGTAGCTAAGAACTGCGCAGAAAAAAAGGCATCCGCTACCTTTTATCTCATAGAGATAACTTTTGATCGTTCATAAACATCGACCACAATCAACGCCGTATATCTTTTTTAAAGATATTTCTTGTTCCTTATATTGCTATCTTCAAGAATCTTGGTCAGAACATGTGTTCTAATGATATCTTAGGCTGCACATAGAACAGGCCAGTGCCTTTGTATCTCAGGGGAGCGACTTTGGGCCTTTCATGCCGTCTTTTTGATTACGATGTCTTTGATATATCCGCAGTTTTTATACAAAAATCACGACAGTTTGCAAATATTGTTATGCGTTACTCAAAAAGTATTGCTTCTACAGAGCTTAAACTTACAAAAACAAATGAACCAGCATGAACACTTGTACAACTTTATATTTTGTTTGGATGTTTTCGATGAACTCCGATTGATGCCCCTTAACAATTACATTTTTAATTTGTGTCTGGCGTGGCTCATCAAGTATTGAGGAAAATTTACAAATATATCAACAATTATGTGAACTTGATCAAATTCATTTTATGATTGGGATGGTTTAACAACTACAGCTATAGCCCTTTTTTAGCAAAAAGAAAATCACTTTTTTAATTGTGCCGTGTGTACCTAAAAGTATTTCATCTCGAAGGATTCAAATGTATAATCCTCCATGTGAACTTACCCACCGCCATAATTTTATCTGCATATTATGACCAAAGTATACTTTTAGAGAAATGAGGGGGAGGGGCATCTGTTCTCTAGAAACATATTACAGGTGTCCATATTGCTTTTTAAAATGTATTTATATGTTATTTACTGGAAAAAGCAACACTATATATATATTTTTTTACGTGAAAACTACATTTCAGCTAATTATGCATTTTGTTTCAGAAATAATGGTTTACACATAGTAAAATACACAAACAGTATTACGAAAACTAAAAATTGTACATCCACAACGTATTTCTCATTAATTAAAAACGTAATTTTGTTTTAATGACTAAAAGTCGGTTGCAACTTTGTCAAACAATTATTTCGCCACGCATCATGCTGTAATAGACGGAATGCGGGTGCTTTACTCCATCAGCCCTTTCAGCCAGTACGGTACCATGCCCTTGTCCGTCATAAGCACGGTGTTTGAGCCGTGATTACAAACGAGAACTTGCCCGAGTTCTGTAACGTGCACACCAGTTGGGTTTTCTAGATCATCGTCATCATCTGCGACTTTGTGAATTCCATTCCTGGAAATTACGAGGAGCTGATTGTGATTGTAGTTTATCACGTAGATCTTTTGTATGTTCTTGCGTTTAGCACATTTATTTACTGTAAATATAAATTTTAGCAGTTTTATTGTAATAAATCTTAAAGCATACAATGTCAAAAATATTATCTCACAAATAAGTAATAAGATTTAAGAACCTGCATAAATTTAGTTAGTATGTAATTACATTATACTGAGTTAAGTATTCGGGTGCTTTCATTTACGGGTTTAATAAAGTTACAAACGACGAGATATATTTTCATTTTTGTTGTTGAACAATTACGACTACGCTTCGCTTACCAATGAGAAACGAGGATGTGTCCTCATGAATCGTTTCGATAAACGCCATTGCTGCGTTCATTTTACACTGCAATAAAGCTGTGTTTGTGGTGATAAACATGCCGTACTCACTTAAGGTGATGCCAGTGCATTGTGCTTAAATTCATATGTGTTTTCAACAGTTACGTTCTTGGTTGTGACGTTAAGGATTATTATCTGACCACCAGTCATCGAGTTCATAGCGACCGCAACCTTGGTAGAGCTTATACAGCAGATATCGTTTGGTGGAAAAGCTAGATACATATGATGCACAACGTTGTATTTGTCGTCCAACACTTTGATTGAACTGTTAGTTCTGTCTGCAATGACTAGTGTCCCATTTGACAACTCGCATATGTCACACACTCGTTCGTTCGACATTCTGATGCAATGCTGCTCGATTTGTCTAGAAGATGCGTATATCTCACGTGTATCAATGCTCCAACTTAGATTTTTTGAAATGGAAAATTGTCCAAAGGTCATGAGCTTGACAACAAAAGATCCTATTTTAGCATTGCATTCAAATGTGATCATGGCATCATTACCTTCATCCAAATCGTTTAATATTCTTTCCGAAGTAGACATTATTTCGACATATTTCCTTTCCATCATAAATGTCAACGGATCCCCATTCATTTTCTGAATGGAAATGGCCATATTGAGACTCTTCAAATTAGCGTCCACTTGACTTGGGTTTTCCATGTCAGATTTAAGAGGGTTAATGGCATGAAGTTGAACGCAAGATGGAAGATATCGAAAGGTACGACTTATAAATAATAAATAAATCAGTTAGGGGTTTAATTACCAAAAATATTGAAAGTGTCAAAAATATATTGTGCACTCGCCAGTATAAATCATATTTAATTAACTTCAAAAAATAAGTATGTGAACTTTCTTATACTTATATTTAACACAAATCAATTACTGTTTACTACACATACATTTTAAATGGTAACAAAAATAATATTTATAATATTAATATTATTTGCTAACACCAGTAAGTATGTTAAATTGAAATATTCACAATAAATACAATACGCAAAGGGTTTTGTGCATGATTGTAGTCGTTAACATTATTTCATAAACAATGTAATGTTTCTCAGTAATGATACTTATCTGGATTCAATTAAAGATCACCCAGTGATATCCATGGCAACCAACCAAACAATCCCCAGTTACACGTGCTGTGTATTATTCCATACATATCTGCCATTTGTGTCACGAAGTTTATGGTCATATGGGTGTTAAAATATGCCTTATCAGTGTATATATCTCAAGTTCATAATTGCTGACACAGTATGGTATTATATAAGAGCTTTGTGTCCCCCCAGGGCTTTAGATAACTTTTGGGGATATATTAGGTAATCACCCCCTGGTTTTGACAACAATAGGTTTTTTTTGTAAATTCAATAGAGTTTAATTGGGTTTTTCACCCCCGTTTTTTTAACTCGATCAGGGGCGTAGCAAGATAAAAATGATGTGTACGCGATCCAATGCCTACGGCATTGGCGAGGTGCAAAGCGCTTAGACGGGGGAGGGTGTAGGAGGGTGTATTCCCCCTGTCAAAAGGGGAGTATGGGGGTCTCCCCCATATTAAAAAAAATGAAGACGCCATTTGGTGGCATTTTACTCGGATTTTAACAATATTTTGAAGTCGCCGAG
Organism: Dreissena polymorpha; assembly: GCF_020536995.1. Classification (NCBI taxonomy): domain Eukaryota; kingdom Metazoa; phylum Mollusca; class Bivalvia; order Myida; family Dreissenidae; genus Dreissena; species Dreissena polymorpha. The sequence goes on along the minus strand of NC_068357.1, from coordinate 81,162,355 downwards.
ACCCAGTCAGAGTTCTTTGATTTATTGATTGGATAGTGCAAAACACCATTTTCAATAGTATTTGAGTGTTTGTTGCGCGGTTTGTGCACCTGATATCTCCTCGGGTACTATACAACAATGTTTTTAAGCAATGGACCGCTTTCCTCCTAAGAAAAGTGATGAATAAGACATGAATAAACCATGTCACAACGACAAAGTTAAACGTCTGAAAGAACGATTGCCGATCCGGAAACTCGATCTTCCGTACCATTGTTTACACTTGTTTAAAAATTGGGTATCGCTGCTGTCTGAGCTATTGTGTCAAAATTTCAATGACGACTCGAGCATAACTTATTAATCTCACCATCAATTAGATATTTTAATATGTATATGTGGACATTTATTTGAAACAACTGTGTTCTCCCAAAAAGCACAATAATAAATTTTATGAAAAACTTAGAAAACATTGTTGAAAAGGAATGAATTATTGTAATAAAATTAAAATCTAAGATTCTGATGCTATGGCGGCCATTTTATATTTTTTCACAATCTTTTCTATAGCTTATTGAATGTAACTGTTTCTGTCGGATCGGACTTGAAAAAGCAATGCCCATTTTTTTCTTCGCATAAACATGTCAAAAACAGTTGCTGCAGATATTTCCTTTACCCTGTAAATGTTGAGCAAACATAATCCGGACATTCTTGCTATTGTCGTTGTGCTTCTAAGGTATGTTTTTACACTTCGCATGGTGCTGAAGTTACGTTCAGCTGTACCGGCTGAAATAGGCATGCAACCATGTACATTAAGTATAGCAAAGATCCCTGGGTAAATGTGTTTGTTCATTAAATTCAGAGTCTCTTGGAGATCTGCATAGTGATTGCCCTGTCCCGTCCATTTCGTCCTCCACCTTTTGATCTCGGATTTAAACTCGTCTCTCGTTACCGAAAGTTCGTCTTGATATGCCTGGAAAATCTCCTCACCGACCTCGTGTGTTATGTCAACAGCTTTTTTTGCGAGCAAATGTTGAGCTATGTACCGGGGATCAGCTGCCAGGAGTCTTGTTTCTAATTCCGACATCAGGTGGTCAACGAATTGGAGGTACATATTTAGCTTCAAATAGCCAGACGGGTTGGCTGCTGGAAAATTTGGCCTGTTTTGTTGACGAGCAGCTGCACCATTCCTCGGCATTGACGGATCAACGTTCAGTGATGCAATAAAATTCCGCACAATATTGTCTCAAATTTTGATGTCTGCGTTATATTTGTACGCACAATGCGCTAGAAGGTAATTTCGATTTTTCAATGTGTACGCAACTGCGTTTTTGCGTACGGGTTGCTACGCCTCTGTCAATTGGGTAATTTAGGGAATAACATATTTAATATAATTAAGATCTACTAAGGTAACTTTATTATTTATACAAATGGAATTCAAAAAGGTACCTGTACATAACAGCAAACAATTACTGAATTTCTGATCATTTTTACGTCCACGAGTGGCCATTTTGATAAGTTCAGAATCAAAAAATGAAAGAAGAAATCGGACGGGTCTACGAATAATTACACTAATACCCCCAAAGATTGATAACCGCTGGAAAGACTGCCTTCTTTTCTTCATAGGACGGCATATAAACTATGCGGTACATTTTTGTAAAGAAAATAACCAGTCTAAAAAATACGCCCGGTGTTCGTAAGAATTGCGTTAGGTGACGCAAGGTTTTTTACGGGAATTACGTTATTAAATTTGTACTTGCGTTTTTGTACGCTTTATGTTGAATTTAATTACGTTTTGTTTTTTTTTAATTGCGTAATAACGCAAATACGCTTCTTATCTATAGCCCTGCCCCCCCCCCCCCCCCCCCTCCCCAAATTAAATTTGATCATAAAAATTAATCCCCATCAGTTCTCCATCTAGAACAAAGGGCCTCTCAGCACCCTGTCACCCCTTGGACAAATATCATGCCCCTTGTTGATTTCATGACATTACTATTAAGGAAGTTGTATTCGAAGTCTCAATTAATGAACATTTTCACACTGAAACTAGTTTTATTTTGTTAAAGGAACAATATATTTGTCTTTCACTGAAAATGTACACTTATATGATTTTATCAATCTATTGAAAAGTTATTTTAGTTATAATTGTTATTAAGCCACATATTTTTAGTTATGATGTTTAACATTCAAATAATATTGATTAAATAGACAGACAGATAGATAGAAAAGTTATTATAAAATCATAGCTGAAATTATTTCTCAAACTATTGTCATATATTGAGTGTTACTTGTTTTTGAATAAACTTAAACATAAACTTCTTAGGGTTGTTGAATCAAAAGACAAGGCAAACTGAAACAAAAAGACAATTAACATTATGTGTAGATAAAATTGAATTCAGTACAATCCTCTTATTAAACACTTAATCTCTGTCCTTTAACTTCACTCAGTTATTTCCTATTTCCTATAGTGTCATTCTTAATCAAATGGTAAAAAAATACAAACTATGAGAGTTGCCTTTAATTTTACAAAAATGCACATAAAATACACTAATACAGAAAGCATATTTTTGCAAATAAAAAGATACACTTACATGCACAAAAAATGCACTTCATTAAAAAAATGCACTTATTGCATAAAAAGATGCACTTTGTCTATAGAAGATACACTAAAAGTCCAGCAAAATGCACTTTAAGATGATGAAAATACAGAAAACATGCACTTTAGTGCACTTAATTATGAAAAAAGTGCAGAAAAATACCATTTTCGGTAAAAAATCTGAAAAAACAACACGTTTTTTTTTTAAAGCGTATTTAGTTAAACAGTGCATATAATTTTGAGAAGGGAAGGACCTGTACAGTGTATCTGTAATTCGTTCCAATTAGAGTGGTAGACTTTGCTTGTGTTAAAAAAGAATAAGATGTATGATCAATATTATATATATATATATATATATATATATATATATATATATATATATATATATATATATATATATATATATATATATATATATATATATATATATATATATATATATATATCTATCTATATATATATATATATATATCTATATATTATATATATATATATAAAGTTAATAATATTTTATTCCGAGTAATGGCGCTATTGTTTCATTAATTCTGACAAAAATACCTGAACTGCTCAATGACTTGAAACATTCATAAAAAAATTGATGAATAGTTCATGGATGGTTTAAGAATCATAAAAATTATTCATAAAACATTCATACAATAATTTATTAATAGTTCATTGGTGGTTTAAGAAAACTTAATTCCATAAAACATTTATAAAATAATTCATGAATAGTTCATGGGTGGTTTAAGAATATTAAATTCAAAAAATATTCTCATTTAGTCTTAAAACATTATACGAATAATTCATGAATTTTTGGAATCCTTTATATATTCTTTATATCTTCATGAGTTGGAGCAAACCTCAATTCATTAAGAAAACTTCATGAAGTGACGTTTAAAAAGCCTTAAGAATAAATGAAGAAGAGTTCTTGAATAATTCTTAAAAGTATGAAAAATTCATGATTTCATGAATATCATTGCGCAGGGGTGAAGCTTAACTCCCTTTATGGCCTATGTATCTCTACATCCCATGTTCAGAAATTCAATTTGACTTTAAAGGGACCTGTTCACAGGTTTAGCGTGTATTGAAGTTTGTCATTAAATGCTTTATATTGATAAATGTAAACATTTTATATACAAAAGCTCCAGTAAAAAATCAAGAAAATTAAAGAAAGAAAACAAAGTAACCATTAACTGTGCTCAAACGACAAAACCCTGGAGTCCAACGCTTAGACCACTTGGCCATCCGTGCTCATACCATGAATGCTGAATTTATACTTAATATCATCAATCCTCGTAGTGTTATACAATATAACGCCAACAACAGAACTCTCCAAATTATTCGTTCGTTTCGCGTTGCATACATGTAGCTTTATAATATTTAGGTTTTTAAATCGTCAATAGATGCATATAATGGATATTTTAAGGCATGGTAAATGTTCAGTATTACTGTTTCTTCACACATATAACTCCAACGAAAATTTGAGAATCTGCAACAATTTTGTTTTACTTTTGTCAATTTACCAAACCTGACAATGTCCCTTTAAGTTAAAATGCTAACTTACAGTTTGCCACTCTAGATTATACAATTAAAGCTACCATACCATATTTTTTATTGCATAAAACATATACAATGTTTATAGCAAACAATATAGAGATCAAATATACAGTGGGCAAGACATACAATTAACAACAATGGTTAACAAGAGCATAGTTAGTACATGTACAAACAATCATGTGTAGAATGATACTAACAGTTGTAAGAATTCTTTTTTAATCACTCTGCAGTGTTCTGGTCTTATTTGCAAAGAATATGAATTTTGCTTAATTATTCAGTACAATTTCGATTCTGAATTTATAAGTGCGATAAATTTATTTACAGTAGGCCATCGGCAAAAATATTGAATATTTTTTTTCTGAGATCCTTGTATTTTGGGAAAACTAACAAAAAGTGATATTCTGATTCTATCGCGTTAATATTGAAAAAATTGCAAAGCCGTTCATTTTGCGGAGTATTTAAATATTGACCAGTTTCTATAGCAAGCTGGTGTGATGATGTTCGCAATTGAGCAAGTGACCGTTTAAGGTAATTTTCTTTGACTACGTCTAAGTATTTTTCACGGGTAAATGTATTGTTAAATTTTGAATACGTTGTGAGTTTCGATGAATTATTTATGTCAGATTACCATTTTTGAAAGTACTGGTCATATACCCTTTGTCTTACAAGAGTTAAACAGTTGTCATCGATTACCTCAGAAATCCATATTGAACTCAAACCATGTTCATTTAATTTTGATTTAATTTGTGTAGCCCAATTTTTATTTTTGTATGTTTTGTTATTCAAATCATCTGTTTTAAGTAGATAATATATCTTTTTTACAGGACTGCTTGCTGGCATAGTTATATTTTGTTCCCAATATTTTATCATAATATATTTACGGTGGACTGATAATGGCACTCTTCCCAACTCTCCGTAGAGCGCTGCTGTAGAAGTCGATTGTTCAAATATTTGGAACAGTTTATGTAACGAGAACAACGAGGCGTGTTGTGCAAGTACTTTTTTGTGTTCTGGAGAAATTCCCATTCTTAAATAAAACTGCACCGAGATATTTAAATGAATCAACGAATTCTATCTTTGTGTTATAAATATATAGATCAATACTACGTGACCTTCCTTTTTTGAATACCATTGCTTTTGTCTTGGAGACATTTATTTTTAAGCCCCATAAGTTACAATAATTCCCGACTTCTTTTAACATAAGTTGAAGACATTCTGGTGATTTGGCAAACAGTTTAATGTCATCAGCGTATAATATTAGAAATAGCCTAATATTTTCGAAGGTTATAAATCCGGGACTGTCTGAAGTTATATTGTCAAGAAAATCATTGAGAAAAAACATTCGGGTCTCCTTGTTTTACGCCGGTGTAATAACTTAAGGAGGGGGGAAATTCTGCACTAAATTTTACACACAGCTTGACCGTATTGTACAAAGCTTTCAGGGATAAAATGATTACTCGCTTTTTCCTTCATCAATTTGTGCCACATGAGCTCGTGGTCAATCCGGTTAAAAAATTGTTGGTTATCTATAAAGACGCAATTCAGTTTTTCTGTTTCACTCATTTTTTTTGTTATAATTTATTGCAAAATAAAAATACAGTCGGATATTGATTTTCCTTTTTGGAATCAAAATTGATTCGGGGTGATTTTTTTTATTGTAATTTGACCATTCTTTTTACCTATTCAATAGTTTTTGGGAGTAAATTTTTGCAATGATGTTGGTAAGTGTTATTCCTCTATATTTTTTTGCATCGTTTGCATCCCCTTCTTTATATATCGGAGTGATAATTCCCTTTTCCCATTCCTGTGGATATTCATGCGTTTTGAATACTCGAATGTAAATATGTTTAAGAAATGGAATGATTATATCGGTAGTGTGTTTAAATAGCTCTGATTGGAGCTGATCAGGGCCGGGGCTTTTGTTGTTATTTTGCTGATTAATAGCTTTTTTTATATCTCAATCTCAGAAATATCAGAATCTAATAAGTGATCGCTTATAGTTGAACTCGAACCGTCACTTATGGGAGTGTGATTTTTACTTGTGTTATTGAACAATGTTTTGAAATGATCAAACAAATCAGTCGCATGTAAAGATTTCGTATCAAGGTCTCCTTTCTTGTTTTTACTTTTGAGTATTTTCCAAAGTGTCCGTGGGTTTAATGATGCCATTTTATCCAAGCGCAGTCCTTCTTTGTACCTGTAAGCAAACAATGCTTTTTTCTTACTTTTATTATATTTTGTTCTTGCTTTGATACACGAGATCCTGTTTTCTGATGATCTTTTACGTTTATTATTCTTCATTTTTGTTTTAAAGTCAGTTTTGTCCTTGGCACATTGTTCGTTAAACCATGGTTTTTTAGTTTTGCGGGATTTGTTACAACTAGTTTTAGGCATTTTTTTTTGTATTTGCCGAACTCGAACATTTCTTCAGATGAAATTGTTTGTGTGACTTTGTTCGTAATATCTGACATATCATCGTTGCTCGCCGGTGAGATGACCGGTAGAAGGGTTTTAATTTGAGGGATATCTCTTGTCGGAACCAATCAACCTTATCGATGTCGAACGCAATATATGGCACGTTCCACTTGTTTGTGGGTGGTTCAAGGTATGTTCTTTCTATAAGGCCTTTAATAGTAAACGATAAACAAGCATGATCTAAAAATTCATGGTGTTCATTAATTGAAAAGTTTGGTCAAATTGATAGCATTGATAGTCTACGTATATATCTAACAAATTAAAGGGATCTTTTCACGCTTTGGTAAATTGACAAAATTGAAAAAAGTTGTTTCAGATTCGAAAGTATTCGTTTTAGTTATGATATTTGTGAGGAAACAGTAATACTGAACATTAACCATGCTCTAATATAGCCATTATATGCATATTTTGACGATTTTAAAACCTAAAAATTATAAAGCGTTGCAACGCGAAACGATTGAATAATTCGGAGAGTTCTGTTTTTGTCGTTAAATTTTGTGAAACTACGAAGATTGCTTATATAAGGTATAAAATACGTAAAAAATGTGTACTTGGCGGAATAGCTCAGTAGGCTAAAGCGTTTTTACTTCAGGACTCTGGCAGGACTCCAGGAGTCACTGGTTCGAAACCTGCTCCGGGCAATGTTCTTTTCCTTTTTTATTTTTTTTTTCTTGATTTTTTACTGGAGCTTTTACGATCCAATGTTTACATTTATCAATATAAAGCATTTAATGAATAAGTTAAAAAAATGCCAAAATCTGTGAAAAGGCCCCTTTAAGTGCAAGTAGTACGCATGTTACTATACATTTTATTTTATAATCTTCCAATTATTATCCTAAATTGAACATCCAAACAGTTTTCCGAATATGTGATTCCTTTTATTCATTTGATAGTAAGTAAGAAAATTGGATTACATATGTAGTACATTTATTTAGCTCACATGTCACACAGTGACAAGGTGAGCTTTTGTGATCGGTCTTCATCCTTCGTCCGTTGTCTGTCGTCGTCTGTCATCTGTTAACAATTTACCTAAATGACATCTCCTCCAAACTTCACACAAATGATCATCTACCAAAATTGTTAAAAGAAATTTATTCCATGCAGAACTCTGGTTGCCATGGCAACCGAAATGAAACACTTAAAAATAAAAAGTATTTTTCTCTGAAACCAATATAAGACCCTAATATCGCTTACTGCACATATCGCTCATATGTGAGCGATATATGCAAAATCTTTACACATATCGCTAACGTAAGCAATATGTGTAAAATATTTACACATAGAGTTGTCAGATTTGTGCCTCTCTCACGAATATAGCTTACACGAAGTTTATCAATATCAGTTAAAAATGTTATATACTATATCAAAATAAGTATAATTTGCAATGCCTTTCCGTGTTGAATTTTTCTGCTTTATTTTTTTTATATATAATTGTCAACAAGATTTAAAAAACAACAACAACAGCATAAACAAAGAACGCACCAACTGGTGTACTTGTTTATTTGTGTGTTAGTTTACTCGTCCGGTTGTGTCTTGCTTGCATTCTTGCGTATACAGGTTTTGCAAATTTTATACTTGCATACTTCTGTTGCAGGCAAGCACGTTGCTGCCATTACGTTTATCGATAAAACAGTTATTTATTGGTAGAAATACACACTCAACTATCACAACATTTAGACAGTTTTAGGAAATCCTTAGTTGATGACCAAGCTGTGTGGTTTTATGAAAACATGTAAAAAAAATTTACCCAAAAATGTACTTCATGTAACTTTGATCTGAATTATTCGCTAATGTATTTAAACAAATTTGAAAACTTTTTCATGTATTTAAAGCATAAAATTATTTACCACTTATCTTGCATAAAAAGATCTGCCAAACATCCACTGGATGTTATATCATAAAAATGTGTGTCAATTGAAAAATCATTTAAAGTGATGAACAGCCAAAAATACCAAAAAACACACAGAAAACGATATACAAATACAGTGTTCAATTTTCCCAAAAAAGAATGTATCATTCAAAAGAACGTTGTACGAGGGGCATTCGGAAAAAAATCAAACTAATCAATATATCTGGTATTTTAAGTTCAAATGGCATGTGCCATACATCAAAGGAAAGAGCAACATTCAGCTTGAAGATGAAATGCCTTGAGAGTCGATAGCACAAAATCTTCATGCATTTAATTGAATTTCAAAACGTATGGTTTGGGGCACTGCACGTTTTTGGGTGTAATTTAAAGGTACTTTTCGGACAATCTTTGACACTACAATTGGTGCAGCGGCTTCATTACTTTAAATTATTTACTAAACTTTCAGAAAATCAAATTCAGACCATTGTGCATATCATGTATAGTTTTAAATAGTGCTAATCTATAAGATTTAACAGATAAAGCTCATATTAAACCCGTACTCAGTCGGCAGACTAGAGCTCTCTTCAAAAGTAAAATACAATTTAATTATATCCTATTAGGTCGAAATCAAAGGTTACACACATTTCCTTTTGAAAAATAAAAGTATAGCTATGATTATCTAGAAACATTTTAAAGTGTATAAACATCTATGCCCACGTCTTTTTAGCATAAATAAGAAGCTCATGTTTTAAAGCAGGTATATACGATTTTGTCAAATATTTATTAATTTATGTAAACTGTGTAAAAACTTATTATATATATATTTCAATATAAATTAAAATAAAAGTTAAGAAGAACATGTGTCGAAAAATGCGAAATAAGCCAGATATTTAATTCTGAAATTGAAAACGGCTGTACAACCGAATTCGCCAGCATGTATACCATACATGTACGATGTGCACCTAAACTTACGAGGGGTGTTCCAGAAGTTCGTGGATTTTCGCTATAACTTTCATTTGGTTACATAAATGGACAAACAAATAGCATGTTAAGAATATTTCGTCCTTACCAAATCTACTCTCCAAATATCATGGAAATACATAAAACAATAAATATATATCAGAGATTTAAACATGTGCACAATGCGCACACCGACGCACGTGTAACGTTTCTGTTCAACGTCAATGACGTTATGAAGTTATCTTTTCCACATAATCACCTCCAACGCGAATGCACTTTATGTGTCGGGAAATCCACTTGTCAAAAGTGTCTCTATACCAGTAAGCGTCAAAAGACAATACGATTCGCTTTGCTGCAACTGTAAGTTCCTGTTTACTTGCAAAGCGAATACCGCGCAACTGTGATTTAACTTCCGGGAAGACGCGGAAGTCCATAGGGGCCAAATCCGGGCTGTAAGGAGAACTTAGGCGCTGTAACGTGAAATTTGCCGTAAATTCTGTTTATCAACGACATTTAAACCAAATTTAAATTCGCGTAACGCTCATACTTATAATAAAATACACGCGTGCACCGCATGTCGTTACTGAGGTCTCTATGACAACGCGTTTCAAACGCGCTTTATGGAATTCATGCATTTTTAGCTTATATATAAAGTCCGTGATAATTGGTTTGTATAAAATGTAAATTTCATTGACTTTTACCAGCAAACTAATAAGTTATAGCGAAAATCCACGAACATCTGGAACACCCCTCGTAGTTTAACGGTTTATAATACAAAGACGAATGTTTCGGTTATTGTAGGAAAATATGTACGTCACTATTGGCTCGGGGCGCTAAATTGTCTTTGCTGTATTTTATGAAATTCGGCTTTAATGTATAATTTTTCTTGCCTATTTTGTGTTATTGTTACATATTTTATCAATATATTACAATTAAACACATATAAAAAATCGTATATACCCGCTTTAAATGAGATTTTCGACAACTATCAATTTCTTTATGTAATAACATTTCATTAACAACAAATACAGACAAAAAGTGATATACTCCAAAAACAAATTTTAAAAATTATACTTTTTACGAACTTATAACATCAATATATAGATTCTGAAAAGTGTTATGTTTCAGTGTCTCTTAAAAGGGGTCATTTAGGTTGGAATTGTAACTACCGATGTATGTGTTATACTCGAATATTAAACCATCGTGTAGGTGATGAATTTTCCTTTCCAATGATATACCACACATGCATATTGCACTAACAATATAACAGGTGTATTATTGCATTATTTTTCCAATGCACCTCGTATTTCATATTTTGGCTGTTCACAGTAGAGTTTGACATTTTCAATGATTCTTCAATTGTGACACCTGTTTGATAATAAAGAACCCTATACCAGAACAACCAGTGGATGTTTGACAGATCTTTTTATATAAGGTAGGTGGTAAATTGCATGCTTCCAAAACATGCAAAGTTTTTTCAATTTGTTCAAATACATAAGTGGATAAGTCAGATCAAAATTACAAAAATAAATACATTTTTGGTTACAAAAATATTTCTTATGTAAGCTTGTTTGTTTACGGTTGCAGAAGGCTGTTTAATATTGTGACGATATTCAAATTTATTTAACTATATGCCTTGTAACAGTCAAGATGTTGTGGTATGGCTCCCACTGCAGGGCCGTCTATGTTTTTTTAACAGTCAAGGATAGGCCCGAAACCGGACATAGGTTTCCTTCCGAGGAGAGGACTTGATTGTTGGGAAGGGGCCTCCGTGGCCGACAGGTTAAGGTCGCTGACTTCAGACCACTTGCCCCTCACTGATGTGGGTTCGATCCTCGCTCGGGGCGTCAAACTTTCGTGTGAGGAACCAATCCAGCTGGCTTACGGAAAGTCGGTGGTTCTATTAGGGTGCCCGCTCGTATTGATATATGATCGAAGGGCCAATTGGGATCTTCCTCCGCCAGGAAGGCTGGAAAGTCGCCATATGCACTAAAAATAGTTCGGTGCGACGTTTAAATCCCAACCAAAAAATTGATTGTTCGGAGGTTAACTGTCAAGCATTATTCTGTTTATGTTTGTGTCACCTTTCTGTTCTACGTGGTCGGTTTGAGCAGGGTCAAGTTGTCCATGTTTTAGTTTGGAATGTATTAACTGCTGGTGCATTGGCACACCGCTTGGCTCGGATGCAATAGTTTAGTGCAGAACTTAGATGTTTATTTACATTATTAGATTAACAGTTGCATTTAAAAGTATGGGATTTTATAAACGACAGCGATCTGCCTACTGCTATTTGCGGGTCTTGTATGTAATCGTTTTCGAACACGGCTGGCGAGTGCTCAGACCAGAGCTCTTAACTTGTTCCACTTTATTAATCGGACATTGAATATATTGCAGGGTGTATATAAAAGTGGTCGAAATGTCATACAACACTTATGACAGTCGCAAAATGTTTATGTACACATTTTCCCGTTCGAAGAGTCTTAAAATACAGATTCAAGCGAGTTCTATCAGACTCCTGAAAAACTCAAAACCGTAAAACGATGCTCCCAAATCCCTGAATTAAGATCGTTCTCACTGCATAACATGTATCTATATTGATCACAAATGGTTCATAATCATCTACATGCAAGCTGTATGTGCGATTCCCTTGCCTTTTCGGCATATATCGCTTATCTTGCATGTGACCGATATGTGTAAAAAAATGTGCATATATCGCTTACATGTGAGCGATATATGCGGTAAGCGATATTATGGCCTTATAAATCATAAGGCCCAGAGCTTAGATATTTGGTATGTGGCTTTGTCTAGTGGACCTCTACCAAGCAAGAATATTCAAATCATAATATCCGTATCCGGGGTCAAAATGACCCCGCCCGAGGGTCACTTGATTTTACATAGGTTACTATTGCAAAACTGTGAACAATTCACTTGACATCTCCTCTTCAACCCCTAGTCCAACTTTGAAATAGCTTCACACAAATGATCCTTGGGTGGCCCAGTACCAAAATTGTTCAAAGGAATCCAGTCCATGCAGACCTCTGGTGCCTTGGCAACCAAAAGAAAAAACTTAAAAAGTGTTTTTCTCTGAAACCTTTAAGGTCATACCTTAAATATGTGTTATGTGGCTTTGTCTAGTGGACCTCTACCAAGAGTTTCAAATTATGGCCCCAGGGTCAAATTGACCCCGCCCGGGGGTCACTTGATTTTACATAGATTACTAGTGTACAATCTGTAAAAATCTTCTCTGAAAACACCAGAGCTTAGATATTATGTACATTTAAGACATATTATTCCCACCATAAAATAATGCCCAAATGACACATGCGAGCCATTCAGGGTCACTATGGCCCACTTGTTTTGTATTTTCATTACTACAGGCAAAACATTGAAGGACAGAATTTCCTTGTTTGTGTCGAAGACGATAGATTTCTTGGGCTACAGTTTTGAAATGATCAAGTACAGGCAGAGAAAGTATCATGCAAATGACGAGCTAACTGCACGATTAAAGCTACAGCCAGAAACTCGTGTCACTACTGGAGGGAAAGGAGAAGGCACAGCAATGTACTTTGAAAACGACGCAGATTACATGTTTGTTGTTAAGCAGGTAATGTGTACCGATTTTCCTGTGGTATTCATGGGCATTAAGAATTTAACTTTATTCCAAACGAGAAGAGAGCTTACGTCTCCAGGTTATACACGACTGGAGTTACTAAAATTTTCAGGACGATACCGCAGGGAGGAGATTCGGGTATCTCTGATTCACAGTCAGTCCGGTTCTGTTTACCTGTCAAGTGAAGCATTTGTCACTGCACTACAAATAACATCGGAGAAAACATGCAACCTTGGCGGGTTTATAAAGGGTGCCAGAAGTGGACCGTCAACACCAATGTCAGACAAGTACGATAGCTATGATGATGTCGTAGCGTTACCGTGTTGTTGTCCGGATCTTCTTTCGAAGTGGTTTTCGCGTCCAAGACCCCAAAGATGGCCACCACAAGAGGTACTGCATGCTATCTCATTACTTGACGCGCATGTCGTTCCAGTTGGATTCAAAAGTTCTCCAGAACAATCTCTTGAATGGCGAGTATGTTTTTCTCTAGCTGAATTGCACTTAATGCAAATTTTAAACGAATGTCAGATACAGACGTACATATTACTAAAGAAGATAGCAAAATCATGCTTACATCCAATTAGTAAAGACATAACTTCATACGTAGTCAAGAATACAATCTTATGGATCTGTGAGAAAACACCAAATAAATTTTTCGAAAAGAAACATCTATTGTACAGATTACTAGACTCAATCGAGTTCTTAAGGCAATGCATCAGAAAGAACTATATACCAAGTTACATGATATCTGAGAGAAACCTGATTGCTGGCAGATTAGATCGATTGCAAAGACGTCAATTGGGCCGCATTTTAGATGACTTAAAAAACGAACAGGGACAATTGTTCCTCAGAATAGGGATGCTGCGAGACGCATTGCTTGTAATGTATAAATGTCCCAATCTGTTCAGAGAGTACGGGGAGAAACGGGATATATTGGAAAGAACAGTACTTTTGAGGAACTGGATACGAGAGTCCGCTTGGAAACCAAATATGACAAAAGCAGAAAAGATTAGATTGGCAGAAAAACACAAGGGGTATAAGATATTAGAGAGAGAAATCGATGACATATTACACGTAAACGAGGCACAGTTAGAAGAAAAAGGATGGATGTTCACTGAAATAAATGACATCTGGATGCAGCGACTGTACCAGCTGTTGTCGTAAACTGCCTTTTCCTTAACTAAAATAAACTAGCAATTTTGATGCCACGGATGCTTCTTATTATTTGGAAGAGATAGTTCGTCTTTAAGTGATAGTAGACGCATTTTCTCCGTTGAATCGAGCGGGAAAGAATTAACAGGTCAAAAGAGTTAGTTAAAATGTGGTAACTGACCAATTATCTGAGACTCATCTTGCTACCAGTTGTTTATAAATTTTTTTATATTATATTCGATATTTTACATGACTGTCCCAGTCCTCTAAGCCGAGCGGAACTGTCTATTATCAGGATCGGAGTGAGTGTTCGTGTGTCGTTAGAAAGATATCGTTGCAAAAAAAAATGATCCGTAAAACAAAATTGTGCTTTGTGTCGCATGAACGAATCTGCACTATAACTAAATTTAGATTCACATCGTACATCGAATCATTTCTTTTGTCCGTTGTCAAAACGAAAGTACGGTTGATATTCTAATGCATTATTTTTCTCTTTCCGGGATATTGTTTTAGTATGTTAATGCTGCATTAACAAATATAAGTGTATATGCAGTTAAAACACCAAAAATAAACAACGGTGCGATAGACACCTATAAAATGCGTCTAAATAAATATCACTTTAAAGCGTTGTTATAATTTCATCTTTTTTCCTGTAACATTTTGGATAAAACCATCTTTCCTGTTCGGCGCCAAATGATCTGAAATACCGATCCCGGTGACGTTAAACCCAACAAAATAAATAAATAGGACTAAAATGAAAGGAGCAACATAAACCATGCCCCGGCCCTATAGAACTAAACACTGATACAGTCATCATAAATCAGTACAGGTACATAAAAAAGCACTTTACATTCGCAGATTCTACAATGCGGCTGTGCACAGAATTCGAGAATAACTCACAGATTGGCTTTCCGTGTACAGCGGTGTATCGATCACTGAGGCTCTTAACGAGAAAACAATGGCCATAATTAAACAAATAAAAATAAAGAGGATAGTTGATGATCACTGAACGACTGATAAGTTTGAGTGACGATCAAACACGAGGAGACAGCTGGCTTCATTTTAGTGCAACAATTTAGGCGTTGATTGATGCGTCAAATAGCCGTATAGTATTTAGGAGGCGATCAAAAAAGAGAGATGGTCATTTACATATAGAAGGAACAAGAGGGACCGGATGAATATTCTGCACCTAACGCCGTACATTTAGTTTCATGATATTCTTAAATATCTTAACACCATTATTTAATGACACTTGCAATGACGGTAACAAAAAACTACAAACAAGAGAGTGTAACAACAATGCACAAAGTGTATACGTTTAAAAGATACTACTAAGTAACAATTGGCACAATGCATTAACTATCCAATGGTGGTTACCATAAAAAGGGAATTTGACAAAATTTCAATGAATTTCAGCACAAAAATAGGGCATTTTATTTTTTTTTTCCAGAAAATATTCTCTAAGGAATTGTACAATGGTGTCACCGTTTATTCATAGTACAACCTGTTATAAAATAAGTTAAGCATGTACTTTATTCTAATTTCTTTCTTTCTGAGACTCTCGTTTTATGTGTGACTCTTTAGCAAAATTTTCAATTTTTTAAATCTTCAAAAAAGTATAAATTTCAAATTGTCTTAATATGAAATGCCCACGGGATTTTACATAAACAATATCAGTTTTGTAGGCAGCACATAGTTGGTTTATTAACAAAGAAATTGGACTGGGCAATTCATACAATTTAAAAAAAATATTGGCGAAATTCCATTTTTATCAAAATGAGAAAACTTGTGAAATCAAATGCATTGTTAAATTAACAACTATGATACAATCAACATAACAAATATATCAACTGAACATATTAAAGGAGTTTACAATGATTGGAATTCATGTTAGGAATTCCTTGTCTACAATCTTTACCCCACCTACATATTTTAGCATTATTCATTCTTAAAATTCAAGTTTTGTTCACATATGTTTACAATAATTATTTCATTTTTCCATCATACATGTTCCAAATATTTTTTTAGCTTCCGTCTATTAGTTGGTGTGCACTTTTTGCAGTTTCATTCATGGTTACCATGGTTACCAACCTAATTTGTTAATATTTTATGGATCTTTTACTCCCAACAGTACATTTCAAATTTTGTTTTCTTGCGAATGAACATACATACAGTTTGTTATGTCATATAAGTTTATGTAAATTTTTTATTTGTTTAATTTTGACAACTTTATTTGGTGGTTGGTTGCTACGCAGTTTCCATGGTTACCAAGGAAAATCGGTATATTGTGTCATTTTTTGGCATATTTTTCATCATACAAATTAATATATGCATACACCATTCATGAATTATAAATTCTAAAATACAACTCCGCTGAATACATTAAGTCGAGGATGTGTTTGTCACATTTACCTTCTGTTGTCATGGCATCCCGTTAAAATATGACATTTTTGTGCATTTTTTTCCATTTTCCTAATCAATTTTAAGTAATAAATTTTGCAAAACACAGGTGCAAATTCATTTAAAAATACATCAATGTATCAAGAATATCTGTTAACTCGAAAACAAAATGAGACGATTCCGAATGGTAACCATGGAAACTAAGATAAATCAACCGTATTTCTAAGATTTTTTCACTTTTATTGCAGTTTATTTCAAATACATTCTAAGACAAAGGATAAGAATATCCTATGTTACCAAAGAAGTAATATTCAAAGTTAGTTCTGACATTAAATAAAATAATAAGTTTTGCAATTTCAGTCACTGTTGACATTGTAACCATGCACGATTTGACATAACGGCATGATTTTTAGCCTTGTTTTGGTCAGTTCTAACTATATGTTCTGTACAATGGGTTTAAAACACAACCTATAAGTATAAAAATTATAAACGTATTCATACGATTACTTTTTTCACCAAATTATGTTTAACAAGGTGGTTACCATGGTTACCGATGTATAATCGATATTTTTTGCATTTATTGCCACATTTCACAGCATAAAATTGTACAAGAAATGCCTTAAATGAACTGAAATCTATCCGTCTGTTTCATGTACATACACTTTCAAAAAAAATTGTGTTCTGTTACTATGGTAACTAAGATAAAATGCTTTGACAATGACTGAGAGAGGAGAGAGAGAGAGAGGAGAGAGAAAGAGAGAGGAGAGACAGGGGAGAGAGGGAGAGGAGGAGAGAGGAGAGAGAGAGAGAGAGAGAGAGAGAGAGAGGAGGAGAGAGAGACAGACAGACAGACAGACAGACAGACAGACAGACAGACAGACAGACAGACAGACAGACAGACAGACAGACAGACAGACAGACAGACAGACAGACAGACAGACAGACAGACAGACAGACAGACAGACAGACATTCAATATGACATTTTTGTGGCATTTTTTTCCATTTTCCTAATCAATTTAAGTAATAAATTTTGCAAAACACAGGTGCAAATTCATTTAAAAATACATCAATGTATCAAAATATCTGTTAACTCGAAAACAAAATGAGACGATTCCGAATGGTAACCATGGAAACTAAGATAAATCAACCGTATTTCTAAGATTTTTTCACTTTTATTGCAGTTTATTTCATATACATTCTAAGACAAAGGATAAGAATATCCTATGTTACCAAAGAAGTAATATTCAAAGTTAGTTCTGACATTAAATAAAATAATAAGTTTTGCAATTTCAGTCACTGTTGACATTGTAACCATGCACGATTTGACATAACGGCATGATTTTTAGCCTTGTTTTGGTCAGTTCTAACTATATGTTCTGTACAATGGGTTTAAAACACAACCTATAAGTATACAAATTATAAACGTATTCATACGATTAATTTTTTCACCAAATTATGTTTAACAAGGTGGTTATCATGGTTACCGATGTATAATCGATTTTTTTTGCATTTATTGCCACATTTCACAGCATAAAATTGTACAAGAAATGCCTTAAATGAACTGAAATCTATCCGTCTGTTTCAGTTACATACACTTTCAAAAAAAATTGTGTTCTGTTACTATGGTAACTAAGATAAAATGCTTTGACAATGACAGAGAGAGAGGAGAGAGAGAGAGGAGAGAGAAAAAGAGAGAGGAGAGACATGGGAGATAGAGGAGAGAGGATAGAGAGATAGAGAGAGAGAGAGATAGAGAGAGAGAGAGAGGAGAGAGAGAGAGAGAGTAGATAGAAGAGACAGAGACAGATAACTAAGACAGAACAGACAGACAGACAAAAACGACAGACAGACAGACAGAGAGAGAGAGAGAGAGAGAGAGACAGACAGATAGAGAGAGAGAGACAAGAGACAGAGAGACAGAGAGAGACAGAGAGAGAGAGAGGAGAGACAGAGAGAGAGAGAGAGAAGAGAGACAGAGAGAGAGACAGAGAAAGAAAGACAGAGACAGAGACAGAAAGACAGAGAGAGAGGACAGAGAGAAGGAGACGACAGAGAGAGAGAGAGTGGGTGGGGGAAAGAGAGAGAGAGTAGTATAAGTAGTAGAAGTATTAGTAGTAGAAGTAGTCGTAGTAGTAGTAGTAGTAGTAGTAGTAGTATTAGTAGTAGTAGAAGTAGTAGTAGCAGCAGCAGCAACAGAAGCAGTAGCAGGAGCTGCAGTGGTAGAAGTAGTAGTAGTAGTAGTAGTAGTAGTAGTAGTAGTAGTAGTAGTAGTAGTAGAAGTAGTAGTAGTAGAAGTAGTAGTAGTAGTAGTAGTAGTAGTAGTAGTAGTAGTAGTAGTAGTAGTAGTAGTAGTAGTAGTAGTAGTAGTAGTAGTAGAGGTAGTAGCAGCAGCGGCCTGGATTACCTGAGCTAAAGAGAGAGAGTTGACGAAAAGACGAAAAGAAGCATAGATTGTTGTGGATTCCCATAGTACTGTTGATTAATCTGATAACCTCAGTCAATCCCACTTTTTGTTAAAACAAAACATCTTGTTCTTTTTACTTGCGATAGGTTTTTCAAGTTCTTTTTATAAATCTATATAGATAATAAATGCTAAGATTCTTGGATCCTTTTTTTCTAGCTTGCCTATGAATAAAATAGTTTGCTAAGATGTCGATGTTATTTGAAATTTTTGTATTTGGTGAATTTGTTTGAGGTCCAAATGAAATTGTTTGGAAATTTAATTAATAAGCAATAACTTTTTAATCAAGAAATTGTTTAATTTTAGACCAAACATTTTGTACTACCCGACATTCCCAAAAAAATAATCTGTATGGATTCTACCTCCATATTGCAGAAATCGCCTAAACTAGATTCGCTAATTGTGCGTTTATGCAATAGCTTATTAGTTGCTATAATTCATTTGAGGCACTAAACAGTTCGAAGTTTAGAATCAATACAGCTTGAAAAGGCTTTGTTATATATTGTCGAAAGTATTGTCCCATATAAGTTCAGATTTATTTACTTTGTATTTATTTTTTTGTTTTTATATTGTTTGTACAATATTTTCATTTTTTTTTGCATTTTTTAATTGTTGAAAATAAAGGTCTGTTCTGTTTGTTTGATTTTCGTGTTTGAATTTTTATTCCACTCGTCTGGGATACTAGAAACTATAGTGTGAAATCTCGGAAAATCTGTATTTGTAAGATAAATTTATTTCGGACAGTTTGAAAAGGGAACATTTTTTTATATATTAAAATCGTTAATGTCTTTTACTTATATCACACCTGCTGTCCATAGTAAGTCCATATAATTTCGTGTGATATACATTTAACGTCTGTATTAGAGTTTATACAAGCCGAACTTACAAGAACGTCTTTTATAAATCTGTAGTTTTATTTAACCTCTCATATCATCTAATTGTATATTTCCCTCAAGTATTAAGTTAAGACCGTATTTTTATTTCTTTAATGTAAGTGTCTTTCCAGGAGCCTTTATTTTCCGTTTTGAATATTCGTTTTACCCAGCTTGCTTTTATTGAGTTTTTATACGCTTTTACATCTATCATTTTAAGACCAGCTTTTTCATTGTCTTGTTTAATGATATTTCTTTTTTTCCTGGTATATTGTCCCAGAGGAAGGTAAATAAGCGTTTGATCAGATTTAATACAGATTCTTCGGGGCTTTCCAAAACCGTCAAAGGGTATATTATTTTTGGCATAGCAAACGTCTTTATAACAGTTATTTTCCCAATTAGAGAAAGTTTATGTTTTGCCATTTATTTAGGCAGGTGTACAGTTCATCTAGTTTGTGGATTAGATGATGTTCAACTCTTCTATTGTTTTGAATTGTAAAAATGATTCTAAGTGTTGTTTCATCTGAAATATATGTTTTCTGTGTTTTTAATGGACCCGGTTCGCAAAATAGTTGACTTTATTTGTATTCAGTTTTAAGCCCGAAACTCGACTGTGTTTATCAAACTGTTGAACGAGTTTTCTGACCCCTTTAAGGAAAGGTTACGTCGTAAGCATTGAGGGATTTTTTAATTTTTGTGTTTGTTATGGTTATATCTTTAATTTTGGGTTCATGCTTTACTTTTAATGATAATATTCCAATTGCTATTATAAAAAGATAAGGCGAGAGAGGACAGCCTTGTCTAAAACTACGTCCTACTCGAAAAAAAGTCAGACATATGTCCATTATTCGAAGCACATGCTTGCATATCATTATAAAATGTCTTTACCCACAGTATAAGTGAGTTTCCGAAATTAAAGTGTTTTAATGTTTTCATAAGGAAATTGTGGTCTAAACTATTCTAATGCTTTTTCAAAATCCGCGAGAAAGAGTAAACCAGGTTTGCTTGTTTCATTTTAAAAGTCAATTATGTCATAAATCAATCTAATGTTTTCTCCTATATATCTGCCTTTAATAAAACCAGTTTGTGAATTGTCTATTATGTTCGCAATCACGTTTTTTATTCTATTTGCAATTGCTTTAGTTGCAATTGTGTAGTCGATGTGTAAAACTTGATAACTTCATAGCAACCACCGAAATTTTGGTAACAAATTTGTGTGTATACGAGAATGTAAAAAAATTAAGACAATAACTTAGTTGCTTGTGCCTTTTTGCCCGTTTGGTCTGATTATATTGTAAAAAATGTGACAAAGAAGGGTAACATTACTGAAATTATGACAAATAGTACACGGTTACCATAGCAACAACGGGTGAAATTGTCTGCAGAGGCGCATTAATTATCAGAACTAGCTTTGCAAATCACTATCGTCTGCATACATATTAAATGTACCCTTTTATTCTGAAAATACCCAATGTCAGACACAAATTACGTATTAAATATGCTAAATTTGGTTGATTTTCCATAGTTTCCATGGCAACCACTCAAATACTTTGCACCATCATTTGTTCTTTTTTAGATATCATTTAGTTCTGAAATACTGGTCCATTGTTAAGTGACTTTTCACTTATATTTTGCCAAATTAATGCCCATTTTTGATTCAAAAAACGAAATACTGCGCAAAAATGGCTTTTTTTACCTAGTAACCATGACAGCAGAAGGTAAATTAGACAAACACATGTTCTACGCACTGTTTTAAGTGAAGTTGTTTCTGCGAAATTATGACTTTAAAGAGTGTATGCACATAGTAGTTTGTATGATCAAAAAGTGGCAAAAAATTGCAAATTATACCGATTTTCTTGGTTACCATGGAAACTGCATTGTACGCAACCAATTTAATTTTTCAAAATTAGACAAATTAACTTTATTTATGCCCATTCGAAAGAAAACATAATTTGAAAGGTGCTGTTGGGTGTAAAAACTCCATGAAATATGATATGCATATGTATTTAATGAAGAAAGGCCTGATCTAGTGCGTTTCCATGGTAAAAGATATGCAGATTGTTACCTTTAGCATACGCTTATGTCTTGGTCTATATACCTGTTGTAGAAATTGCTTTATATTTTCAAATAAAATTTTGCTGTATTATCTTATGTCCGAAAATCTATTTTTTGTTTTCAAGAATATACCAATTATGTGTCCATGGTTACAGTATTAAAAACTGAGATTCCCCAAAAAATTATTTTATTTAGTGAGGCAACAATTCTTGTTCCTTCATGAACAAATATTATCAGTATCCTATGTGGTTGCACGAATGTACAAATGTTACTTGAAAAAACAACAACACAAAATCAATATTTTGTATTTTACATGGTACCTCAATATTTCATAGCACGTGCCTGATCATCTCAGGTGTTTGATTTTAATTAACAAATGCTTTATTGTCATAACGAAAGTATATATTATGAGAAAGCAATCCCTTCAACATCCTTTCTTTTTACGTATTAAAATCATTTAAGGATCAAAACCGTCAATTTCTGCTAAAAAATGGCCGTTTTGTGTTGTAAAATAGGGGTTTGGGTTTCCATGTTACCAAACTGCATTTTGATGAAAACGCCGTTGTTCATGTTATATGCATGAGTTATAGATAACATGCGATGTTAAAAGAAAATCGAAGACAATGCGTGCCAAACTTTTAAATTGGTTACAGAGAATGGTTGTTAAAGATCTGTAGTTTTTTTCCGGTGAAAGGTTTTGATAGCTAAAAAATGACCTAACTGGCCAGACTTACTGTTTGACACATGTCACTCAAATCTGTGAACTATTACAAATATGTACACTGGGTCCTTCAAAATGCGATAAATTCTTACTTTACATGAGTTACCCATACAAGATCGTTTGTGGGACATATCGTTATCAAAGCGCTGTTGGCGCTGAAGGCCTGGGGCTAGATTTAGTGTGACGTAAAAAGCATTTAGGATGTACTGTCCAATGTCTCCCTACTACTGGTGGTGGGAATGATAACCTTGTGTTCAACTCTACAGATCTGGTAGAGCTTCGTCTACATAGTCGGTGAAGATGTACAACAACAACAACAAAAATAAGGCCGCAAAATACTGTTATTGATGGAGTCAAATAAATCACTTTCAATAGCCTTAAATAGCTTTGTATTACATACTTTTTCTCAAGAAGAACTTTTCGCGCTTGATTTGCGCGCTCGATCTGGGAAGTGAAATACAATACCCGGTTACTTCGTCTATTGCCGAGAATGATCGTGATTTTGTTTTAATTTTCTTTTTTCTGGAATGTCTTGTTAACGAAAAACTAAAATGGCAATATTTTCAAATATGTTTATAAACACCAAATATAATGTCTCCAAAAAGAATTTGGTTTTTGGCAGCCAGTCGATTCGGATAGGCTCAGAAATTGGTATCATTACTATGGCCTTTGGGCTACGCCCCAGGCCAAAAAGTACTTATTTTCTGAAGATATATACAGTTTTAATTTGGAATACTGTCTTATTATTATTTCAAAGGTTCTGTTTATACGGATTGTGCGATCGATTGTATAGCTGCCCGTATTGCCATACCTGTATAATATATCTCTATGAAGGACCCTCAATGTATACTATTCAGTGTCCTGTTACAACTTCACTTTAGCAAGTAACTCATGGAAAGTTTGAATAGCAATCAAAATGAGTACTGTACAATTACACTAGGTTGCTTCTCTGGCTTTAATACCAGATATTGTGGTCTATTATAAAAATACTCTTTCTCATTTGTTAACATGGTAACGAGTTTAACAGCGTTATAATGCCTTATCGAAAATGAAGCATATTATTAGTCTTGATGAACATAATTAACTAATTTTATATCATTATTTATGTTTTCTAAAGACAATCTTGAAAAATATAACATCTTTTGGTAATTGGCCTTCAATTCCATATCGTTATCATGGCAGCAATACTTTCATGGCATACGTAGTCATTCAACGGAAGCTGAACAATTATAGGAATATATGTGACGGAAAGTAAAATAATTATGGTAAACATATGTGAACAATAGAAACAAAAGTTTAAGTTTCAGGACGAATAATGCCGAAATATGTGGGTGAGGTAAGGATTTTACCACAGGCTTGAATGCCTCAAATAAATTCAAATCATTGTAAACTCATTCTAGATTTTCAGTTTATACATTTGCTATGGTGAATGCATATAGAAGTTACTAATTGAACTACTTTGTAAAATATTTGTAACTCCAATATTTGATTTCATAAGTTGACAAGAATTCTCTTTTTGATAAAAAATGGAAATTTGCCAATATTTGACATATTTTTTGTCAAACTGTATGAATTGCACAGTCCATTTTTTGTGTATGAACCAACTATATATGCTCCCTACAAAATTGATATTGTTGATATAAAATCCCGTCGGCAATTCATACGAAGACAATTTGAAATGTAAACATGTTTAGAAAATCTAAAAAAATCACACATAAAACAAGTCTCAGAAAAAAATCAGAATAAAGCACAAACCTAACTTGTTTTGTATGACAAGTTCTACTATAAATAAATGGTGATACGATTGTACAATTCCTCGGAGTAAATGTTCTAAAAAAACATCCAAAATGCCATATTTTCGTGTTGAAATTAAGGCAAATTTGCGTTTCCATGGTTACCATGGCAACGGATGTTAGTTCATAGGTGTTTATTCAATATTACTATTATATTGGGTCAACCACTTAAATGACCAAAATATTGCTATCTTTTGACACCATGGACCCTAGAGCTAATCTTGCTTTTACGGAAATTTTCTCATAACGTCCAAACACACCATAAAATCAAGAAAGTCTTTTGTATGTCCGCAATGAAATCGTTTAAAGCGACAGAACACATTTTTTTGTAAAATATTTTAATCGAAAGTAGCATACGCCAGCTGCATAGACGTGATTTATATATATATATATATATATATATATATATATATATATATATATATATATATATATATATATAATATATATATATAGATATATATATATATATATATATATATAAACATGTATATATATATATATATATATATATCTATATATATATATATCTATATATATATATATATATATATATATCACGTCTAACAATTCTGTAAGTTCTGCAAAAAAACTCACGGAAATTCGGCGGCGACTAATTTTCAGACTTAACTCTTTTCGGACGTACCGAATAGAGCTCCAGATATTTGTTTTAGGAATTGTTGACTTTTCGTCACACTTAAGTGTATGTATAAATAGCGTTGTGTGTTTTACATAAGTAATATAAAGCATGCAAATATTTTTATGTGACCTATTTTCATGTTTAAATGTGGATTTGAGGCCGTTAAATATACAAGTCAGGCTTCTTATGTGCATAAAACTTCTAACTGTTAATCTTATTTAACAAAGAAAGCTTAATTACTGTGTAATTGGTCACAATCAGGCCCGAAAAGGCTTAAGTCGATGTTTGTTCCATACAAGGAGGTATACAATTTTCTATACATGTATGTTATTAAAATCAGGAAAATATTTTTTGTTTATAAAACAGACCTTAATATGCTACAAGCAATGTTTCTTGCATATTTTGGAATAGAAAAAAGTGATTTTCTTTTCAAATGTGTGTTTTTTTTGCCCTAAAATATGCAAGTCAATATTTTGTATGTGCTAACCTTTTCAAGTGTTCATCTTGTCAGAAAGTATAGCTTTCTGATAATGCTATTGGTTACTAACAGATATGCAAATGCTATAAGGATTGTTTATTGCCTTCTCCGGGTTAGTTTTTTTGCGTGTTAAAATGTGGATTTTTTGCGGTAAAATATTCAAGTCACTATTCTCATGGGCTTAATTTTGAGACTGGTCATCTTATTCAACAAATATAGCTTATTTTTAATATTATTGTTTATAAACAAGCACTTAAATGCTCAAAGCAATCTATATTGTATACTTTCGGTAAGAAAATAGTGCTTTTGTTTGTTAAAGTATGGATTTAAGGCCATAAAAATGCAACTAGTCAGCGACGCTATTTGTCTAGATTTTTTCGAAAATAAGTGTATCTGTTAAGCTGATTTGACAATATTTATCTCAGTAACAAATCTTTGAACATTATAAATGCAATTAATTGTCAATTTAAATGTATTTAGCTGTTGAGCAGATATGACAGTATCTCATAAAATTATCTTTGAAATAAATGAATGCAATTATTATATATTTTTTATGCCGTGCTGACGCCACGCCTTATACAAAGTTGTTGCCCAAGCTGATGATGTAATTATGCAACTTCCTTTGTTCAGATACATGTAATCTGACCCAAACAGTTTTTGCCGGATCTGCGTTGCGCATTCTGCTTTTAACAACATTGTATAATATATAAATTGTACAATGAAATAGCCATGAGCGTTTGTCAACCTGTTCTTTCGCTGAACATTTTCAGGAAAAGTTCTCCTACATAATGTATGTCCACGTACAACATTCAAATTCGAATGCATTATTTCTTATGATAGGTAGTTGTGCATTTTTTGTGTATCGTCCTTTGTTTGTAATAAAAACGTTATGCTTCTAGCTAAATTTGAACAGAGCTTTCATTGATATTCAAATTCCAAGTGTCGTATTGACTGTTGAGATCAAAATGTCAACAGCCTTTTTCAGAAGTCATTACATATCAAAATGAAGTTTAAGTAATTTCGTTTTTATTATTTAGATTGGCGCTTAGGAAAAAAGTAGTCGCCAGATTTCAGAGCTATGATGACGACCCACATAATAACATACTTTATTCAAGGAACAACATAATTGTTATCATAAATTTATTGGTAAAATATTTCAGGCTAAAGGAAATAATGTTTGTTTCTCAGATTAACATCAACATTCCCCCACTCAATGCAAATGTATGTCCCATATTTTATTTTTCTCCACCCACTCCTCTTTCCTCCTCTATTCTCTATATAGAGTTAAACACCATGTCTTAATTGTTAATAACTTTTTGTAAAAGATGTAGTGTCACTGTATACTCCTGTGTCACTGTATTTGTGATTTGAGCTTTATAAAGGTTATGTTGTTGTTGTTGTTGGTATCAACAAGCATTGTATTAAATTATCAATCAAACCACATTTAAATAAATTATTCGGCGTAGCTGTCTAAGCCAGCTTTTTACCTTACCTGACCTTTGTAAGTGTCCAATCCAATTTTCCGCGGCCAGGCACGAATGAATAATTGGAATTTTCGTATTTGTAAAATCTACCAAAACTGCTCAAAATAGAAAAACATACGATATACATATTTTGACTGATTTAAACTAACAGATAATTCTATGGACTTTTCTTTTTTGCGTAGTGTAAGAAAGAGAGAAAAAAAGGAATCAATGCCATTTTTGTCTGATGAAATATTTTTTTAGTAACAAATAATGCGTTTGGTCGCTGTGTCGACATATCAATATTTGAAGCTTTAGCGTGGTTAGTTTGCGTAAAACAGTGTATCAAAATAAAAATACATAATGTACGCTAACCATTAAAATAAGATATTATTTTTCAAATAGGGGGTGAAAAAGAATAGACCGTACTTATTTTTAAAATAAAATGTGTGCACTAAAATTACCGTTTATCACATAGCCTGTTAAATACATTCATGCCATACATGCCTCCGAACTTACCGTAAAACCGAAGCTAAGTGTATTTTGTATTGTTTACAACCAGAAACGCTTCCTTATTCACCCTTTTTACGTAAGTGTATGTAGTTACAGGTCCTGTTTACAAGGGAAACTTCAAAAACAATAACAACAACAACAACAAAACCAATAGAGTGACATCCCTTGATAGCATTGTTTTGATAAACAAAGACATCCCTTCTAAAATCTTCTAAATCTGTTCTTCTCTGCCCTCAAATAAACCAATTAAATGGAAAGTATACTCAAAACTTATCATTACACTTTTTCTTCTCAACTTGTTAAAATCTCCCAACAAAGTTGTTATCAAAAATTATTTCAACCCTCATATACTCACAAATACACTGCCCTGATAAAAACTCTACTGAAATTAGTAAACAAGTAAGTATCTACTACTGGATCTTCCAGCTTAAAAAGCATTTCCTACCAACAAAATGCATCTTATCTCCAACCAATTAAAATTTTACTCTCAAACCAAGCAGAGCTCAACCCCGGTCCTCGAACTCCGAGATTGTCATGTTGTTCCTGTGGTAAAAGTGTGACATAGTAGAACAAAGCGCTGGCATGTGACACCTGCAAAACCTGGTACCACCTTCCTTGGGTGGCATGTCATGTCGGACACTATGTATGCCATTATGGACAATAGCAATATTTCCTAGCACTGTCTAAAATGTGGTCTGCCAAATTTCTCTAGTTCTTTCTTCAACCATAGTGACAGCCTCCCACTCTCTAATAATTTCTCGGTACTAAGCCACCTGGATAGCCACGGTAAACCCTTTGCCACATCTTCACCTAAACCAAAAGCAAAACACACAAAAACAACATCATCAAACTAAAAACATTAACAAACCTCTTAAAATTATTAGCCAAAATTTTCAATCACTTAAAAAAAAACAGAACTAGACCTCCTTATAGAATCTACTTGCCCTGATGTAGTTATTGGAACTAAAACCTGGCTTGATCCAACTGTCTCGTCGTATGAATTCTTTTCCCATGATAAATTCACAGTATACAGGAGAAACCGAGAGCCAAACAGGACAGGCCAATGCCATGGCGGGGTCCGTGTTGCTGTAAATAATCAATTTCTTTCTTCAGAGGCGAGGAAACTGCATACAGAATGCGAGATAGTCGGGGCTGAAATCACCCCAATTCAAGGAAAATCCTCATTGGCTGATTTTACAGACTACAACCAAATAATGATACCTCACTTGAACAACTAAACATATCCTTAAGCAGAATAAATGCAATCTCAAAATCTATTATCATTTTAAGTGGAGACTTCAACCTTGATACCATTGACTGGCAATCCTGGATAATCGAACGCCCATAGTGTCCCATTAAAAAATGGCTAACACTGTTTTTAAGGTCATTTTCTTCTCATTATTGCCATATAACAATCGTCCAGACATACTTGTAGTTCATCTAAATTCATGCATGCAGGCAACAAGGCAGGCAGGCATGCAGGCAGGCAGGCAGACAGGCAGGCAGGCAGGCAGGCAGGTAGGTAGGTTTGTACGTACGTACGTACGCAGGCAGGCATGTTGGTGAGCAGTCAGGCAGGAAGGCGGGTAGGTTGGTAGGCGGATAGGAGCTTAGGCGGATAGGAAGGTGCGGGGGTAGGCAGGAAGGTAGATCGGTCGGTCGGTCTTTAATATTTTAGGCCATAAGTTGTTATTGTCTTTAAATAGAGCAAATCCTTAGGTAGGTATACATACCAATGTTGTGGAATTGTTTTATTGTATGACATAGACATTGGACTGATGGCTGTCAGAAAACTGAATTTGTTTCAGTTGCAACCCTGTTATACAATGTTTTGTTAATTCTTATGTACACGACTTACTTTTTTGTTTTTTTAGGAAAAACATACCTTATTATACCGTCACTACATCGTAATCACGGTGGGTATTCAAAAAGGACACCTGCTGGAAGCTAATTTGCTACAAGGAAGCTAGCGGCACACGCTTTTCCAAACATTTAGCGAAACTTTGCCAGGGGTGAGTTTATTTCAGTCAGAATAGCTTTATTTAAAAATAGAACAGGATTTTATTTTTGATCTTATTAAACAATTATGCAATGTTTTCCATCTTAAGTTTATAGATTTTGCACTAGAATTACTTAAGATCAAGAACATTGGAATACATATTTAATTCCAGAAAATTTGCAAAAGATTATTGATACACAATGAAATAATTTGTCAAGAAAATTAGCTCAACGGAGTTATTCAGGAAATAGAAACCTTGCGAAATTTCGTCCCAGCTTTGCCTGTGCTGTCCGCACAGGCTAATCACGGACGACACTCCGCATAAACTGGAATTTCGTTTAGAAGACACTTCGTTTAAACAAAAAATTCGTTAAAAGTGGAAAGAGTTATCTCTGATAAGCCTTTGCGGGCTGCACAGGCTACTCTAAGAGGCACTAAACGAAAATGCATTAAGCCCAGTTTTCCCAGAACACGGCTCATTTCTTGTTGGTTCTGTCTTATCTGTCTATGGTTTTACCTTCAAATATCAAATAAAGTCCGCTAGGTTTGCTGGTGCACGTTATTTGTGTGGTCAAAGATGAATACATGCGAAATATTTTGTCAATTTCGATTGGAAATAATGTTATCTTCGTCGATATCTATTTGAAATTGCTGTCTGTTACCGATTCAGTATGAAGCTAGTATCTATCTCTATTCATAAACTACATAGATGTTTACTTATGTATGCATATTGTTAATAAAATAGTAGGCATTTAGTTAATATATTTGTGGATAAGTTTCTTTGATAGGCAAGTAACTGCCGCATGTTTTATATTGAATACACTTGAGCTTCGCCCCGAGATAACGGGGCTTAACCCTATGCTTAAAATGTCGTTCCGGATTAGCCTGTTCAGTCCGCACAGGCTTATCAAAGAAAAAAATTCCGCTTAAATGGTATCTTCGTTAACAGGAAGTCTATTTTTAGCAAAAATCTAGTCCAGGCGAAAAGTGTCGTCCCAGATACGCCTGTGCGAACTGCACAGGCTAATCAGGGACGAAACTTTGCGCACATGCTTTGAGCCGCTTTTTTCGAGATCGAGGCTCATTTGATAGAGGGATGAACCTGGGCCCATTATTCCCCTACCGACTCTTTTGCTTTCATTATTAAGACTTAAATTCTTAGACGTAAATTTAAAAATAAAGAATACGGTTGAAATTGTCATATTCTAAATGCACGTTCATATTGAGTCATACTTATCACTCAACAACTCAAATTGCAGCAATTTTAAAGATATTAAGAACAGGATGATAATGACATAAGCGCTATTTGTAATCTGTATGTATTCAAACTTAGAAGTGTGATGTTTATTCGTCCTTATCAAGTCTATGAATGGATTTTGAAAACGTGCGCTTAAACCATTCAGTTGTCAACCACAACATAACATTAGACACGTAAGCAAACCTATGCGTACAAAGCCTAAATCTTCCTCAAAGCAATACATGTCACAATAATAATTGATGTTAAGAAAGTTTGCGTTTGAAAACCATTATTTAAAACAAAAACTACATGTAGTTAAAAATCTCAACACCTCTTTGACGGCTATATTGTTTTGTTTGCAATGACATATTACCTGGTAATTCTGATATTTATTATGTCATATTTTAAAGTTACAATATCAATAACCAAATTACATGATAAAGTGACACGAAAGAAGATACTGGTCTTTTCAAATATACTCGTACCCACATTCAAACTTTTTCAAAACAATTCAATATAGGACACACACTATTATGCGCTTTGCACGATTAACAGAAATATATCTACTGTTGTCTTTATTAAGACTTATGTCCATTTGCTTCCATGCAGTCACATAACTTTACATAACGAACTTGACTTATTGGAAATCTTGTTGAGAAGAATGCCATCAACGACAGTTCTGTAATTATAGAATTGCGTGCCATTGGTTTGATTGTTATTTTTATTTTAAGCAAAATGTAACGGAGAAGTTCAACCAGGAAGGATCATTTTATCGAAAATAAATTAACATTTTTTCCTTTAAGTTATAACTTCGCACATGGTGTGCTTTAAAAAAATACTGTTCGGAAATAGTTTTCCAGAACAAAAAACTGTAAAACTTCCCATTTAAGTTAATTAAACCGATTATCATGTTAACTAGGTCTAGCTCAGTAAGCATAGCGCTCGACTACAAATCCGAGGATCGCGGGTTCAATCCATGGCTCGGTAATAGAATTGTGAGGAGATTGGTCATGAACTACATTATCGGCCTCCCCCCCCCCCCCCCCCCCCCCTCAACACACACTCTCCTTTACTCTGATCAAAAGTAGTGATGTTGCCCAAGAAATGTCAGTTGGTTAATTGACGGCCTTGATATGAATTAAATACTGTTGAAAAAGGCATGCAAGCACAACTTAACAAAATAAACAAATTTTATTTAGGAAACTATCCCTTAAGCATAACTTAACTGAGTGGTTTATCTGAGGAAACTATCCCTTATACATTTTTACCGTGAGAACATGTCCCTTTTAAGTAACTAAGGAAATTGGCCATTTTACCTCATTTCGAAACTGCCCTTTTATTTTTAATTTTGACTGAAGTTGCATCTTTAACTTAACTGATGAAACTGCTCGTTTAACTTAATTTATCCAAGTAAAATTCTAGTTTAATTCATTTAAGGAGACAGCTTCATACGGTTTATTCAACGTCGGAAAACTGCCTCTATAGTACGTCAACATGACACCATGTAATACAAGTTGGTTCCCGTTAATATAATTTATTGTTCACACAATTATTTGCAGTATTTAAACAAAACAGACGACGATCATCACGTTCCATGCAAAAGTTGTATGATGTAAATGTGTTTTATAGTGTGACTTCTTCTACCAACGAACACAAGCAGCTGACAAGATACGAACAGTGACTAATGAACTGGAAATTTAACTTCTACACATTCATTATAATGTTGTAGCATATATGCCGGCACTTCATATAAATAATTTAAAATGCTCACAACAACATCAGAGTAGAAATGAGATACGTTTCGACATGTACATCCATTGGAAGTCAGATGTCAAATGTTGTGTTCATTCGCAGTAAATGTTTGTTAAAGTGATGAAAAAAGAATACTCTTGCAAGCGAAAGAGCAAAACAGCATGGAAACTGGCATCATTTCAAATAATCAGCATTCAACACATTTAAGTCATGGAAAAGAACAACAGAAATACTGGTAAGTCATAAGTGATTTTACATTTGTGTTAATATGATAGATCAAATCAATTTATCAATATTAAAGTTCACACACTGTATCAATACGTTCACATGATTTGACATGATGAAAGAGGAAAACATGCTTTAAGTATACTTATTTATGAAAATTAGAATTTCGTAATTTTGAGAAGTTTGCGACACGCGTTTCACAATTTTTAGGTGTTTGCGACATAAATGTTCACAATTAAAAAGATCTCAACTTGCTTTTTCTAAATTTCTTAACATTCATTTTTTCTTTCCATATGTCGAAGGGACAAAGGCTGCTCAACAAAGATGTGAAAAAAGTCCCGTATGCGCATCTTACCAACGTAAATAAAAGAATAATATCAATATACGATTACTTATTAAACCGTGCAATATTGGAAACGTCGAACGATGTTATCACATACTTAAATAATCAAAAGGTACTTTAATTCCCTTGCTTAGAAATACATTCATATCATCGGAAACTCTTTTGCACTATTTTTCGGCCAAAACCAACATAGCGTACGACAATAAATTCAAACTTGTGCATGCAATTGATTAAAACTAAGGGTAACCTTCACAGAACAATCAAAGCTAAACAATTAGCAAAGCATTTGACGTTCAACCCAGGTTTGGCGCACATGTTTTGAATCCAGTTCAATCCAGTCTCATTTATACCAAAAATCACATTAACACATGACAACCTGAGAGCGGGATTAAACTAGTGTCACGACCAGGATTGCAGTCCCGGGTGTGGTTAATGTATTTGATAATACTTCTCACTTTTATCGTGTTCAGTAAATCGAAGAGACGCTGCAAGGCAACATGCGTTCTCAAACTTGATTCTATCATCTAGACTAGGAACGCGCACAGATAACTTGTGTATCCCAATTATTATTGACCTTGCATTTCGTTTGATGTTATTTTTTTAAAGCTGTTGCTTTTTGTGAAACATAAGACATTTATATGCCGATGTTTCATTTGTATCGTACATTAATTTTCTTTTATTAAGTGATGTATTTACGATTTTTTCAAAATTATCCCATAACAAATAGACAAATCTGCCGTCAGAGGAAACACATTCATGTTGATCTAAAATATGTACAAAAACATATATGAATGATCATGCTAATCTTAATAATTATGTGAATATTATGTTTGTATACACACTTCAATAATACACTCTCACACAACTATTAAAATTACACATTTTGGTACCAGAAATAATGGTTTAAACATAGACAAACAGTAAAACGAACACTAAAATTGTACATGCAGAACGTGGTTTTCATTAATTAAATGCAATTTTTAATGACTAATAGTCTGTTACAATTTTGTCCAACAATTATTTCGCGACGCATCTTGCTGTAATAGACAGACTGCGGGCGCTTTACTCCATCCGTCTTTTCGGCCAGTATGGTACTGTGGAACTCGTGTTCGTTAGTCAAAACCACGGTGTTTGAGCTGTAAGTGCAAACGAGAACTTGCCCGAGTTCAGTTACGTGCACACCCGTTGGGTTTGTTATATAATAACTCGTGCACATTTTCCCAGTTCCATTCCTCGAAATTTCGAGGAGCTGACTGTGATTGTAGTTTGTCACGTAGATCGTTTGCCTGTTCGTGCGTTTAGCACATTTATTCACTGTAAAGATATATTTTACGAGTGTATGGTCGTAAAAATAAAACAAACAATGTCTACCATAAGCTCACAAAAAATGTGATAGGACTTTAAATCCTGAATAAATTTAGCAACTTAGTACCGGTAATTGCATTCTACTAAGTTAAGTATTCCGTTTGTTTCATATACGATTTTGAACAAACTTAGAAACGACAATGACGTTATATTTTTCTTTTTTTTTATGGAAAAAATACAAATTAATGTTAAGGGGTACACTTACCAG
The DNA here is from genome assembly GCF_020536995.1 of Dreissena polymorpha. Lineage (NCBI taxonomy): Eukaryota > Metazoa > Mollusca > Bivalvia > Myida > Dreissenidae > Dreissena > Dreissena polymorpha. Next base: position 81,127,660 of record NC_068357.1, on the reverse strand, counting down.
TGAGAAACGAGGATGTGTCTTCGTAAATAGTTTTCACGAATTCCATAGCTGCGGTCATTTTATACTGCAATAAAGCCGTATTTGTGGTGACAAACATGCTGTATTCAGTTGAGGTGATGCCAGTGCATTTGTGCTTAAATTCAAATGTGTTTTCAACAGTGACGTTCTTGGTTGTGACGTTAAGGACAATTATTTGACCACCAGTCATTGAGTTCATAGCGACCGCAACCTTGGTAGAGCTAACACAGCAGATATCGTTTGGTGGAAAAGCTAGAGTCATGTGATGTACAACGTTGTATTTGTCGTCCAACACTTTGATTGAAATGTTGGTTCTGTCTGCAATTACTAGTGTCCCATCAGACAACTCGCATATGCCACGTATGTCACACACACGTTCATGCGACATTCTGATGCAATGCTGATCAATGTGTTTAGGACTTATATATACAGGGGTCGTACTTGGACTTTTTGAGATGCAAAATTGTCCAAAGCTCATTATCTGGTCAACAAAAGATTCTATTTCAGGATTGCATTCGAATGTGATCACTGCATCGTTACCTTCATCCAAATCGTCTAATATACTTTCTGAAGTAGACATAATGTTCATATATTTCATTTCCATCATAAAGGTCAATGGATACCCTTTCCTTGTTTGAGCAGAAATGGCCGCATTGATACGCTTCAAATTAACGTCCACTTGACTTAGGTTTTCCATGTCAGATTTAAGAGTGTCTTTCAGTTCCTCCATCTTATTGTCCAAGTCTCTTATGGTATTCTTCTCAATTTTATCAAACATTTCTTCAAAGTGTTTTCGAAGAGCCTTTATGTCTTCAGATGTTTTCTTGTATGATTCCTGTGACGATATGTTTTTCTTGTCCCTAAATGACATCATTTCCTTAACGTGAATAAGCTGGCTTTCTATGTTCGCTATAATTGCTTGAGTGTCTACAGTTGGTTGAAATCCTTGTTCTTTTTCAGCAACAAAAACGACATCGCATAACCTGTTGATAAGAAAATAGTGTAGGAAGTGAGCACATGTTTAAACCGGGACTTGCATATCAGAAGACAATAAGTTGATTGTACTTGATTACCGGTAACAGATGAAAACATGAAAAAAAAAGATATTGGTCTTAAAAATTGGTATCAGTTAAAAAAAATGATATCAGTTACCTTGTTAATAATACATATTATTTCCAATAATAATTACTCATGCCCTGTTTCAGAGAATTTTCTTTGTTTCCGGTGTTCCGAATACTTGATTGAAAGAGAGCCGGAATTAAGTATTAGATATTACTTCATTCTCCAAGAAATTCGTATATAATCATTAAAGGGACCGTCAACCAGGTTGACGAAAAAAAGAAAAGTAAAGTTCTACAATATCGTAGTTTTTTACAAGTATTAGTTTATATTGATTAAAATACTAAGACTGGTATAATACAGTACTTCAAAAAATTGTTCAGTTTTCATATTTTTAGTATATTCGGTAATGAAATTTTACTTGGTATTTGTACCAGGTAACACCAGTTAACTATAAATAACGCAAGTAGATAAATCATCATCGTCACGTGGTAAATCCAGGAATGCAAATTGTGCATGTGTAGAGAATTGTATATATTATATATATAAAATGATCAATCTATTTGCATTATTTATAGTGTGTAAATCGTTATGTCACCTATTTTCGCGATGTACTTTTAATTTCACATCGCGAAATTTTACTTCCAAATATACTAAAAATATGAAGTTTTTTCAAGTAATGTAATATACCAGTCGTGATATTTAATCAATAAAAACTAATAATTGTAAAAAAATACGGTATTTTAGAACTTTTCTTTATTTTCGTCAATCTGATTGACGGTCCCTTTAAGAGGGCCGATACTACATATAGACATGCTACACGCTTACAGAAAATGTGCAACGCGTGTTATTTATCGATTTGAATAATGAAACTATATACCTGTGGTTAGTAAACTGACACAGTAGACAACACAGTTGACTGTGGTCCTCACAAAACAGCTCGATGTCCTTATCCGGATGCTGATCGCACTTCTCGAGGCCTAAATTTGATTCATTAACTGGCCATTCATCTTTCTCTTCCCTTCCGCTGACAACGTGTTTCTTGTACAATCCATTGTGAAGTATAACACATTCGGTGCAGAAACATTTAACACACTCTTTACAGTAAAACTGAGCCTCAGTTGTAAGCCCTTCGTTTTCGCTGCAGAATGTACAGCTAAAATCTATAACTTGATCTGATCCTTTCAGTTCCTGTGCATGTTTGCCTCCGGTAGCCATTTATTTCAGAATAGATCGACAATGAACAATTTTCTGAAAATGTATTAATCACTTTCTTCTTTCGTTTTTGTGTCACTCGTAAAAACTCGGTAAAATTCGTGATACGTCGACCAAGCTATTCGTTTTTACTCGCGTTTTCAGTCATTGTCTACATATGTTGCAATGCATGAGTTATTATTTATAAATTGATAAGAGGTCACATTCACCAACATGAATAATGTATGGAGGAGCGACGTGGCGTCCATTTTTGCTGATTAATGTACTATATTATCGAAATTCCAATTGATGGATTAAGTTGGTTAATGATAACCGATGTATAACATAACTCACTCGTTCAAGAAAACTGTTAAAGCTTCATTTCAAATACTCTGCGAAATGTCATTTCCATATTCCATGCTAAATGTTCAAGGGAAACACCAAACAGAACACATAAGTTCTCTTTGTGTCACTTGTTGCACGCTTTCAAATGTAAGTTACTGGCTTAATACTTACAATTGCACATCAAGTAACGGTTACTAGTTGGTAATGATCAATTTGTAAACGCAATGACCAGTCCTCAATTAACATGGCTCTTCGGTGTCCATTGTAAGAGGATGTTACATTGAACCAAAGTTGTAGCATAGACTCGATGAGTATAAAATTGTAATAACATGGTATAATAAATAAAACAATAAAGAGCTAAGCAGTGACAACTATGAGAATAAAGGAATGTATTCAATCATCGTATATACTGGACCAATTTTGGCACCAGGGACACGGTTTAAAAAAAACTTAGCAGAGGATCATTATCAGATGTCATATGCCAAATATTACAGCTTTCGCTTTTTCGTTTGAGAAAAGATTTTACAAATCACTTCCTAAGTCTATATAAGTTGTGTGACCCTGTAGCGTGGCCATTTTTGACCACTCAGGCATAATTTGAGAAACCTTTGTAGAGGACCATTACGTTAAATTACGTATCAAATATTAAAGCTCTGTGACTTCTGAAAAGATTTTATTAAATAATTAAACGGTAACTATATATTTGCCAGTATATAAATAATGTGACCCCGTTGGCGTGGTCAGTTTTGACCCCAGGATCCTTATGGAGGATTACTAGACGATATTACACACGAAATATTAAAGCCCTGGCGTTTTCGGTTTCATAAGATTCCAAAGTTTTCTTATGCAGGTCTTTATAAATCCATTGACCCATTGAGCTTGGCTAATTTTGGCCGTAGAAGAATGATTCGAACCAACAAAGTAGACTGCCACTAGACGATGTAACACACCACGAATTAAACCTCTGGCCTGGGCGGTTTCAGGGAAGAAGATTGTAAAAGGCATTTACTATATACGTCAATATAAATAAAATGACACATTTTAGACCCAATAGGTGTGATTTTAAAAGCTCTAAGAACCAAAAATATCTATAAATAAAACTAATTTATAACATATGACTGTGTACAATTAAGTTGTACTGAAAGCATGGGCACGCAAACATTGGCATGCTGTTTGCAGTATGCATATCGTTTCTTATATAAGAAAGTCACAAATACCAACACTTGCCAATAAGTAATTTCATACAAGATGATGCAGAAGAAGCACGAAAGGACATCTTGGACATACAAAGCCAAGTAAAAAGTATTTTCAATGTTGATTCTTCTTCAAATAGTATGGAAGTAAGCGCTCAAAAGACATTTAGTGTGTTGTTTTAAAAGGCTTTTACACAATGTTAATGAGATGTAGTATTAATAATCAAACCGCTGATGGCACTAAAGTTGTTCGCCATTCCATAATCTTAGACGCAACTCATTTTTCAAAATTGGGTTATAGCTTTTGTATCGCAAGTTTTAAATAAACACAACCCATTCAAATTTATAAAGAGTGTGTCTTAGCTCACAGGTCGATATGTGTGTGCATTGTTTATCATCCTATTTATGCTATAGAGAACATTTCGGCGAAATAACAATGGCATGTCCTTTTTAAGACGTTCTGAAAGCACAGAAAATATGATGACAATGGTATAAAGAGAACCAGTTAATATAAAATAAAATTTGCATTCACCATCATATTAAATGAACGTTGTTGGAATATCAAATACCTATCACACTAAGAATATAATTTCATGACGGAAATTCTCTTTTCAAAACTGTTTTGACACCATATAGAAATTAAAAATGTAAAATAAGACCTTAAATGACCTTTACATAACGGCAGCAGACATTAATGAATACACTCGAATATTTCATAGGCTGATTCGAGAGAAAGTCTCTGAACTTTGGCTACATTACTTTGTCTGTGCATAACATTAAGGATGTAACACTGTTCAGTGTAAGGAATTCCGGACTACTCGCTGCATGTTCAAACGACACATGCACACAAATTGTGACCCAGTTACAATTACGCGTTAAAAACCATATCGCAGAATTTCAGGTTCTGTAATCGGTCACTAAATCGTCAGGGGAAGACGTAATTGACTATCGATTAAAACAGTGTTGCTTTCAAGATAAGAAAACAAACACTACCGAAATACTATAAGGTCATGATAATAGGGAAATGGTTTCATTATCTAACCACAAATGTTTGCCGTACTCGGTTAGCAAGTCTTATTCCCTATTCCAAGGGAACCCAACATGTTAAAAAAAGCACTGGAAAAATTCTTCAGCACATCTTCCATAACCACCACATGCCCTTTGACAATTCCTTAAGCCGGGGCAATAGAAGCCCCAGCGTAGGTGGACATCAGGATCAATACCATGCTTGACTGCTGCACATTTTTCTTTGAAAAGTAGCAAGTTAAATATGAATTTTCTTTACTAAATACAACATATTAGAATATATTTGATTTCTCTACCGATTTTACTCTCATCGTCGTGTGTTTGTTTAGTTTGCATGTAAAGGATAACGTCCGTAGACTGCCACTCAGGTAAATTTAATGTGTTTTTGAAGTTAATTCATCACTTTCCTTAATTGGTTACGAACGACGTCTGTTAAGTGATGTGCACGAAATCTGTGCACAGAACTGACATCGTGTTTATGAAGTGGTGCAAAAGTACTCCCAGAGCCGCCATAGCAAACATTATCGAAGGCTCTGGGAGATCGTTCATATGGACGGGGCAAAATACATGCAAGAAGAGTAACAAATAATAACTTATTTATAGAAAAGATTTTATGTCTTAATGAAAACGCATAGCTAACCTTCCCGCTTCGGACAAGCAAAGTGTGTCAGATAGTCTATTCCTCCGATTAAGGATGTGTTTGTCTTGTTTGGAGGACATATATGGGAAGTCCTCCTTCTGCTTGTCGTCCACAGCAAAACTGGCAAGCAGATTTTTGAAGGCCCGTTTGTCTCTGTGCAAATGATGTCCTTTAATTGTGTGTGTTCACTCAAACAGTTTTCCAATCCACGGCCTTCTACTTCACAAAATTCATGTACCTACGCTTGTTCCTGCTCCTCATCGCTGGTATACTCTAATATTAAATTCATTTCTTAAACACAAATACGCTTAAACCAGAAAATTGACCAATCGTGAACAAGGAGAGTATGACCTCATCAGTAAGTCACTGTGGGTTGACTGAAACGCTGCATATGTAACACAATTAGCCCCGCTCTGGAAAATGTGGGCTTAATGTATGTGTTTAAAATGTCATCCCATATTAGCCTGTGCAGTTTTCACAGGATTATATGGGATGACACTGTCCACATTAAGTTCCATAAAAGGGGAAAGTGTAGTCATTGATAAGCCTGTGCAAAATGCACAGGCTGATCTTAGACGTCACTATACATGCATGCATATAACCAGTTTTTACAGAACGAGTCTCATATACATTTGGGCAAAACTTGGATTTGCATATCATGATCAGTTTGTGATTTTTGTAAATTTACAATAAGAAACCGTTACACGGGTTATCTCTGTACGAGTTTGGTATTAAACTAATATAATACAAGTTAATGACTTGTTGGGAAGATACATGTATTTGTGCAGTGTACTGTATTTGAAACTAAAGGTCCTTTCAAAGTTTTGCCTGACTTTGTCACATGTTACATGCTTTGGAATGTTAAAATAATCACAAGAAAAAAAGTTTTTTGTCAGATATTTAATAAATAATGAACATCGATGAGCACATTTCTTTTTCGGTAATTTTTTACCGTAGAAATCATTAGTCCTATTGTAGTTATTTTGGAAGGGGGAACTACTGTGTAGATTTTAAAGCAAATTTGCCATGTGATTTACTCCATGTGTGGGTTGAGTTAGAACATGTGTTAGTACAAGTATGAAAGGTAATGAAGAAATGGTTATGTTATCATGTGATTATTTACTATGTGCTAGCTAACCAGACTTTTATTTTGCGTTAATTTGACAAGATTCAGTGACTTCATGTGTACATCAGGAAAGCCCTTGCGCTTAGTGAATGCTTATTACTCAAATGAATGATGTTTTTCACAGCCAAAAGCTATAAGTTCAAGAAAGCTTAGTGTCAGAGAAAAACATTATGCTGTTTTAGTAGGTATGTGGAAACTAGGTATAAAAGGATGGATTATGATAATTAAAATTTGTCTGATGTGCCCTCAGTCTTTGATTGATATGAAGTGCTTTCCTTGATTTACCTGCAGTTACTGTGAGTTTGTGCATGAGATATGAGTTTAGTTTTGTGTTTTATTTATTGGTTACATTTTTGTTTTAAATGCAGAAGATTAATTATCATCTTTAATTAATGGTGTGTGTATTTTTATAATCATGTCATTTTGTAATAAAGTCGATTTCGCATCATAATCATAAAGAACTTTACATTTGCATCTTCAATCTTCATGTCTGCGCTTTAATAGATATCAGAAACCTGTACAATGGTATTGCCCTCTGGGAAATTGAGCTTGATGCATGTGCCTAAAGCTCAATTTCCCAGAGGGCAATACTATTGTACAGGTTCCTGATATCTATTAAAGCGCAGACATGAAGATTGAAGATGCAAATGTAAAATTCTTTATGATTATGATGCGAAATCGACTTTATTACAAAATGACATGATTATAAAAATACACACATCATTAATTAAAGATGATAATTAATCTTCTGCATTTAAAACAAAAATGTAACCAATAAATAAAACACAAAACTAAACTCATATCTCATGCACAAACTCACAGTAACTGCAGGTAAATCAAGGAAAGCACTTGTCGACTTAGATGAGCATGTGCAGTTCACAAAAGCTTATCAGGGACAACACTGTCTGCCTGTACTGGATTTTCCAAAGAAGAGGCATCCTTTTAATACCTTAAAAGCAGCAAGTGTCGTCCCTGTTTTTCTTTCGCGGGCTAGAAAGGCTAATAGACTTTGGAACACCACTAAACACATGCATTAAGACCCATTTCCCGTAGCGTAGCTCAACTGTTTAAGCTGAGAACACTGTAACATGAAACTTAAACCTTGATGTTGTGTAAAAGAAACTATGATGAACATATTTATAAATGGTGCTTGCTTTTTGTCAGAGTTTATATTCAGGCACATTTAAAATAAAATATATAATCATAGTATTCATGACAACATTTACAGTTGCCTTTATCTATGACATATGCATGTACAACAAAATGGTGATTGTATTTTTCATTTTCAATCCAGTATTATGTCACTAGATTCATGTAAGTTATATAATATTTGTTTAAAGATAAAATTTGAATGCAAAAAAGCCTTTACCCTTACTCCCTTCCAACTTGTTATATAAACAATCAGTCTACCTTTAAAATCAGGAGCCAATAATATAGGTCTGTAAACTTTTAAATTTATTCAAATTCACTTTTCTCCATGTTACATAGCCTTGTAAAAAGGGGGCTTTAACCTCGGTCTAAAATAATGGCAGAACTTTTGTTAGGGAACATGCACTACTGCAAGATTGGCTGAAGCAGTTTTATCCAAATTATCTAAATTGTACATAATACATTCATTAACATGTTTGTTATGCTATCCATCCTTTACCGATTATAATATAGCAGTTCTATGTGTTGTAACAAAGATTGTTGAATAGTGCTTTGGTAGTTACATAGACTTATATTTCATAAGAATCACACATTTCTTAAATCTACCCTAAAATGATCATTGTTTCATGTGCAGATGTTGTCAATACTTATTTGCATTTAAAAGCATTGGCTTATTTTGATTTTATTTAATGTGTCTGATGTTTATAGTTTATTAATGTTCAACAATTTAAATATGTAAATATTTATACTAGTTTTTAACATTATTATAATTAGTCATTTAAATAATGATGTGATTTTAATATATTTCATATATGAATCATACATTAATGTCATGTTGATGCTTAAATAATATTATTTAGTTAGTTCTTTAAAATGAAATGTTGAAGTTTTTTTGTTTTTTTTGTGTGTGAAACAACTGATAAGTACTGTATTCATACATGTAGTGTCAATATTTAAAAAAAGTGCCATGATGGCATTAGTTTAATGTACACCAATTCTTGAATACCACACTTGTGATTTAGTTATTTATAGCACTTGACCCAGATTCAAACACTGCATTAATATTTTACAGATAAACATACTGACCAAGGTTCATCTACATTGATAAATAAATGTGGCCTTAAGAGTTGTAACAAGATCTCGATCACCGAGTCTGGAGGCAATTATGAAACCGGTGGTGTAGAGCCTCCAATCTTGGAACAGCCTCTCTATCAAGATAAATTTCTCGTACTTATGGTGATATTGTCTCGTGTGCCCTGAATGCAGGCAGAAGATGATCAACTGTTCTAGTCTTTACAGCTGATGGATGCAGTCCTCTGGCACTTTATGACTGTGTCATTGTCTTCTATAGTTACTCTTTTACTCTTCTTCCACTTCCAACTTTGCCATTCTTTCTCATCATTTGCATGTGAGGGGGGATCCATTGAATTTTGAAGCCCTGTACGTTTTATAGTGCTGCTGTGAGGATATGCAGTTTATTGGCAGTTGCTTCTTCAAGGACTGATTTCTGTAACAAAAACTATCTGGGTGTCTTGGGTTTAGCCACTCATGATGTCGGCATGCATTGATCAAGGCGTACTTCTCAGGTTTGTAGTTTGTGCAGCGGAGGCCTGTTGGTATTAACTGTGCCGCCACTTTATGTCTAGGTACTGCGTTCACGCTCAGGCTACCCCTCTCTTGACTGCCTATGTAGCTTATCCATCTGTGTAGGCTCTAACCCATGCTTCCCAGGGATACATTTCTTCAAGCTTGGCCAGTGTGAGGGCTTTTCTGCTCGGTTACTGTGATTGTTCCTTGCAGTGAGATGTTGGAGTGTGGTACAATTGGTATTGTCGTGAACGTTTCCTCTGGGGTGGGGGAAGGCGGTATCTTCTCATTCTCCTTTCTCTGATCACTCTGCTATGCATCAGATCCTCTGAGATCCTGGCCTTTGTGATCTGCTTAATGGCTTTGAATTCTCTTCTTTATTGTAATGGGGGAATTTCCATGAACAGTTTGATCATTCTAATAGTCATTTACCAGGTATCTTCTTATTCAATGATGATTCTCCAAGACTGGTTCCGTCCAGAGTCTGCTCGTGGGACTGAGAAGCAGTAATCCAAGAAGAATTGACCTTATGACTTAGTTTTGGAGGAATATGACCTAGACTCAAACTCAGCCTAGATATTGCAAAGATAAACATTCTGACCAAATTTCATCACAATTTATTAAAAACTATTGGCCTCTAGTGGTAGCACGTTTTTTGACCGGGTGAGCTAGTTTTTGGACTCACATGACCAGGATTCCAACTCGGGCTAGATATAGTCAAGAAAAACTTCCTCGTAGATTTAACTGATTAGATAAAAAATGAGGCTTCTGGAATGGTAAGGAGCTTTAAATGAGAATTCGGGTGATAACAATATTTCATCATGTGCACTTAGAGACTTAAACAGTGAATGCTTGCGGTGAATATTATATAGATTTGACAAAGGCTCTGGCGGTAAAGGCATGGTAAAATATTTTTTAACAATTGGTAAGAGGTTCAAGTGCAACTTTGGGAAAGGTTTTTTATTAATAAAATCAGGGTACATAATACTTAGCACAAGATCTTGAATATAACCAATAACGTGGGTAATTAAAAACATTCACAATTGATGCTCTACAGTTTATTAACTCCATATCACACATTAATTAAATTGCATTAAATCATCACAGGATACAAGAAGAGTCTGTACAAACAATATCTATTCAAGAATAATAAAAAAAATAGATAAATAAATATTCAAACAGCAAAAAAAAAAAGAATCATAAAGAGACATATTGCGGACATCATTCAGTATTCAGTTGTATCTGCAAACACTTCAAAAGCCTATTTGGCCATGAAGATGACCTCATTGTGCCTGTTGAAGGGCGCGTCATAGCTGGCAGTCCACCATTTTTCCGTGACAAACTCCAGTCCATCCTTGGTCAAGGCTTCTTCCAGCTTCACAGCCTCGTCCTTCCACACAGGATAGTCCCTCGCATAGCCAGCAACCCGCCTGTGAGAGAAATAGGGGCTCAAATAAGAACAATTAATGCAGGCATGTTGTGGGACATGGAAATAATGCACAGAGTATAGAGTGTGCTTCCTTAAACAGCCTTTGTAGTATTTATACAGTAACAGGGCTTCCCCTGGCTGAAAATTTTCTGTAGCCAAATTTACCTTTTTATTATTTTGTATATTTTATTGTTTATAATGTTGACAACCTTGTAGTCAATTTTTTTTTAGCCAAGTTTCCTTATTTGAAGCATTAAAAAACTTAAAACTAAGGGATTGCTTACTCAATTTATATTCATTGCCTGAGCGTTTTAAAGCAGTAAGTTAAGGTGTTTAGTGCTCTTTGATGCCTTCCCTTATCAAGAGTTATGTAACACAATCTCGGCCCACTGTATTGAAACACAGATTTGAGTCCGACAATAAGATATATCTCATTAATTGATTTGAGAACAAGTACAATTATGGTGACATGATGAAAATGCGATAACTATGTTTAAACCGCCTCGAAAGCAAAACGCCAATTTGAATATTTGTGATAATCGACCTTCTTCTCCCATCCTAACGGCTTAGTGGTGTCCCATTATTTCTGTGTTTATAGTCAACCTTTAAGACTCTGACTTCGTTGTTAACAAAGTCATTCAGTTGTGCAATGCTCTGTCTAACAACATCTGTTTAAATAATCTGGCAAGTTGCTTATTTATCTCAGTATTGATTTATCACAGAAACTAAAATTAATCAAACGCAATATAAGCTTCTTATGTCGTAATTATGTCTTCATGCAACCATTATTCAAACTAAATCGACTTTTGCAAACGCAGTTGTCATGAAACTCTACAAATCAGCAAAACAATGCAAATTTATTATATTGATATACGCAAGTAAGTATATTAAATAAGACCTTAATATCAAGATAGCCAATATCTAACTAACTGATTTAAAATGCCCAGGCAACAAATTTAAATTGAGTTTGCATACCGTACATGGAGTTTTAGGGGTATTTACAAAATCTTCAAGCTAAGCTAGGCACTTTTTAGTTTTACCATACCTCGCATAAACTCTTAACGTGGGGATAGACTGCAGGAACACCTCTGGATTGGTTGGTTTCGGGGCTGGTTTTTGAGCCGGGGCCACAAAGAAGTTCATTCTGAAATTGGATTCCTGCCCTGGGATGATTCTTGTCACCACTGGGAATGTCATGGCAACCTTCTGCACTAAAATTGATAAACAAATCAGCCATAAAGCCTAAAAATTTAACAGACAAATTCATGTAAAGCATTTAAAAAAACTTGTCAAAAACATGGCACTGGTATTGCTTTATAATTGTCTATGTAGACTTCATCAGTGCTCCCCCTAATTAACAATCTGCATGCTTTGTCAATTTTAAACTATCCAAAAATAGAACATAACCTGTCCATTAACATAAGCCATTAGAATTCTTTATAATATGAAAGTATATATAACAGTAACTTTAAAGTTAATGCTTAAACATGAACAAATCTGTTAGATGAACTATAAATCACTGAAGGTCACATTATCTTAAATATTCAGCAACATAAAATAATAAAACAATGCGTCAGTTTTCACTGTGATAATGTTAAAGCATGACGAAAAGGGACATCATTTACATATTTGTATACACAAAAGCGCTCATCGAAATTTAAACAGTTGTCTCTTTGTGAAGTGACCATATAAAATGATTTTAATGTGGGATAACAAACAAATATTCTTTATGTATTTCAGATTGCTTAACAATTTGTTCTAGAACATAACAGTGAGGTAAATATTTGTTTAGGTAGAGATCTATATAAACAGAAGTAAAAAAAATGGCGCTAGATCTTTGCAAATGTCCTTAAAAGTAACAGTGATGTCATGGACAGGCAAATTTCACCATGAAAACCTTACTTTTATCATTCTGTCCGCTGATGTATTGGGAGAGTTTCATGAAGTTTTTAGACCAGGCCTCCTTGTACTCCATGTTGAGCTGATCGGTGGAGACCCAGTCTGTGGCAACGTAGTCTCGAATCTCGTAGTCCTGAATTAATTAAAACCAGGGAAGGTTAACGAAGGATACTTTCAAAAGAAGCATAAATGTAAAACTCAAACATTTATATATACCTTAGGTTAGTTCATCATGGATGTGATTTTAGAAACATTTCACCGACTTACTTTGTTCAACAAAAGTCTTCTTTATTTAACTGATCAATTTAAGATTAGAGCTATTTGTGAAGTAATCTTGATACCTTAAAGAAGGAAAATTGTTCAAAAGTGGAGAAATCGCACCCCCTTTTATTTTCTATTAATTCTATTTCTGAAAAGTGAAGTTCCTTGTGCATCTTAATTATGTCTGGGTTTTTTTTCCAGTAAATAACGCATATTTGTCCACTTTTTGAAGTATAACATTCAGTCAAGTCAGAGCCCTGACCTTGAGAAATGTACATGCAAGAAAGATTCGAATTAAGAAAAAACAAACTTCACACGCATTTTTAAACATTTCATTATGAACATTGAATATGATTTATGTTTCTGACAATTTTAACTTGCATGTGTTAATAGTATCGACTTCAAAATCATTACATCCAGTCATTCCAGTGTTAGTAAATTTAACAGTATTTTAAGGTATGTTTTGTCGGTTAGAAGAGGAACCCATTATCTAAAAGCTCTATACTATTTCAAGACAAGCACAATTCATATGATTATTACTGAAGTAAGGAGTGTATGCCTGATAAAAGTTGAACGAGTGTTAAAATTATTAAACTCAGTCATTTTTACAGTGATATTATTTTTTAATTATTCGCATTTTTATAAAAAATGTATCATGTATACCAGATTGCACCTAATTTATACACAATAGACAGAAGCCAACATGATTTTTACAATACATTTTATATTAATCCACAATTGGACAACCTTCGTTGACTTGACAACAGTGAACTCTGGGCAATCCATGCCATTACAGAATGCAGGTTTCTGTGAAGCCAGACCTGGGATGGAGTTTTGAAGTTCAGATCTCGGCACGTGATTGGCAGTGCCAAATGTTATGAACATGAAAACCAAGGCTGCCTTGTCCATCTTTATGTTCTTTAAATGCTGAAAAAAGTATAGTGTTAACTAAGTATTAGATAAGGCCAGGGTAGTGACCCTGTAATGGGTATGAGGTGTTCATATTTAAGGACATTTAAGGACTTAAAGCCACACACCTTATAATGAAATACATGGCATAGTAATTTTAAGTATAAATCAGAAACATATTGTATCTATGACAATGAGAATATATCTGGTGGTTACAAGGTAGAAATCCGTCTTTTTTTTTGCTTTAAAACTTAAAAATAATCGCGTTTGTCGAAATGGACGTATACGTCTAGATATCCTACTTTCGGTTTTAAAATTTAAAAATAATAATAAATTACTTGCTAACTAGGCTATAGATTTAATGATAGTTTTGCACACTTTCAAATTGCATCTTAAGGTATTGATTAACATGTATTTCATTTCAAGATGAGTGGCTTTAAAGGGACCTTTTCACGCTTGGCAAATTGCCAAATTTGAAAAAATAAATTGTTTTAGTTTTGCAAATAGTCGTTGTAGTTATGATATTTGTGAGATAACGGTAATACTTAACATTAACCATGCTCTAAAATATCCATTATATGCATATTTTGACGATTTAAAAAACTGAAAATTATTAGCGTTACAAACCCGAAACGATTAAATAATTTGGAGAATTCTGTTGTTATTGTTATATTTGGTTACACATCATGGATTGCTAATATAAAGTATCAAATACACATCTTTTCGTATCAGCAAGTTTGGCCGAGTGGTTAGAGCGCTTGAATTTTACTCCAAGGTTCAGTTGTTCAAGCCCAGTACAGGGTTACTTTTTTCTATGTTTAATTGTATTCTTGTTTTTTACTGGAGCTATTTAGTTCCAATATTTACATTTATCAATTTCAAGCATTTAATGACAAACTTCAATACATGCCAAAATCAGTGAAAAGGTCCCTTTAAAGTATGAATATGATAGCTTCATTCTTGAACATGAAGATTAAATATTGCGAAGTCATAATGTAAAAATTAATAGCAGTGTATAAAACACTTTTGTCTGACATTCTGACCTCCGATTGCTCTTCTTTTGTTTTCAATAATTTCTAACAAAAATTATTATTAACAACTGAGATTCAAACTTTTACACACAACACGGTAGGTTTAAAAGTTTTATTGTTTTGAAATAGTCTTAATAAGTAGACAAATCCGTCTTACTTGTCCGTTGATAAATTAATGCAGGGGTCGTTTTGCAGAATGAATGTGAAGTTTGAAATGTTTGCGATACAAACAAAACGTTATTGAATAATTGATGAGATGTAGTGAATACGGTCACTTACATTAGCCTTGATGTTGAATTTTCCTTTTAAGCGACGCCGGTTAGACTTTTATAAGAAGGACTTTGGTTCAATCCCCTGTTTGATCTCAGGATTTCTTACTTTAATGGCGACGAGGATGAGTAGCATTTAAATGTACATTGATTAACTAACGCAATGCAATTAACATTTTGAAGTTACGTGCACCCCGGCTTCAAAGGACTGTTAAGCGTTGTTGTTGTTCCTTAATAGGTATCTAGTTACTTCGGAATCGCTAGTAAGAATGAAAAACGAAATTTTTATTGATGTTTCTTAATTTAATAAGTTTAATAAACTGCTTTCTTAAATAAAACTTTCCTTAGACGGTAGAGGTGGCAATGTTGGTGACGTAAATTACTAAACATAACATTAAATTCTGATAAAACAAATACGACGTTAACTCGACAAGTTTTCAAATACTAATGCAATTTGATAAAATTGTAACTTATAACCAATTCTATTTTCGCAAACAATCAGAGTTGAATATTGGTTAACAAAACATCAAAATAAGCCGTCCAATGTCTCAACATTATTATTAGTAGTAGTAGTTTATTATAGTCTCACCAGCATAATTGCATACAGTCACAGATAAACCAATACATTAAAACATAAAACACAATCATTGCTGCCACTCAATTTTGAGTTACAAGAGACTAGTCAATCCATACATCACAGACATATTATTTAAAACTTACTGAAAGGGGAGCTAACTCGGACGCTCATTGTATCCTTTGTAAATAAGCACTTTAAAGTTATCCTCCTTTCTCTCACAAGTTATATCAACACATAAAACATACCAATAACACCATTATATATCAACCAAAATATTTACACATAAAACCTAGATTGTTTTTGCTAATCTGATAATTAAATACTGCAATAAAATTTCTAGAATAAAACACTGAATCTGTTTGTAAGAATATTGAAATGGTCCCCGTTTGGGATTATGGTGTGGACAATGGTTGTATTATCCATAAATTTCGTGTATTATTGTCCATATGTCACTATGTCAATCAACACTGCTCGCGATATAATATTGTCGTTTAGCAACAAATTAGATGTATCGGGTAGTTTTATATATTACTCCATCAGTTGAACATAAAATATAGACCAGCAGTACTTAAAGCCCCTTTGCCATATTTGAGTATTTGGGGAAATAATTTAAATTTGTTACTCTTTAAAATTCAAATTTAAAGTAACGATTTAATTGTCCAATTATTTCAAAGTTTTAGTAAAATAGATGTAAGTTTGCATAAAATTGTGTTTTTTAGCTTTAAATTGATTATTTCTACTTTAACGACCGACCGTAATTTTACCGACATAATCGTTATTTTTATTTCAAAAAAATTATTGTAACATATGGATAAGGATCCGTTGAAAATAGTTTGATGTTAAATATTAATTATATTCTCTTAAAGCGCAAAAAAACACTATCCTACCGTATTATATCCGATAATGCATGCCAAACACGGTGTTAAAATGATAGGAAGTTTAACTTACCCGAGTCAGTGAATCCAGTTATCTGTTATGAAACTTGTTTGTCAAGACAAAATAAACTTCAACATTGTCGCATGACCCCCACGTGATCAGTCTATTCCATGATCGGTTAAACGGTAAAATTAAACAATCAATGAAATTAATTCTAATTATTACATGAAGTTTGACCAATACAATCGCAAGTTTGTTCTTTTATATTGTTTGAATGGCATACACGTTTTTATTCTTCTAAAGTAGGCACTCAAATGGTTTATATTCACGTTTTTCATTTACAAAATATCCACAAATATCCATCCCTAAAACCCGAAATGAACTCAACTAGGCCGGAAGTCTACACCCAACTCGTTACGCAACACAACTTTCTAAAATAACGCCACGCGTTTCAAGCCAGTTTTCCTAACTACGATAAACTTGATAACTGCCGCATCTGCCGCATCCGCGCCGAGAGAGACTCGTATAATTTGTGCAAGAGGTTTGAAATGTGTGTTATTATAGTCAAAACCACACATTAGTGTAAGTAGATACATATAATACTACGGGAGTTCACATCATATGTGTCCTCACATGGCTTATTATGCGTTTATTTCTCCACGATCGAAATATATAGTATGTTAATATGTAGCACGCAGTTTTCTTTCGAAACATTCAAATCACACTTTCATAACTGCGTCATGCGAAATGGGGTATTATGGCGTTACAGCCAGCGTAGCTCAAGCCCAGTCTGTGCATTTGCGTAGTCTGGTCAGAGGCGATAATGTCCGCTATACAATCAATGAAAGTTTTATGGTCTCATTATGTATCTTCTGACCAGACTAAGACATGCGCAGGCTAGGTGGGCTATAGCTATGATTGGCGCATATGGCATAAAACCCATTTTCACATGACGCGGGTCTTTTTAAATCTCATTGCGGGTTGTAAATGGTATATTTTAGCGCAATTCATTTCGATATAAAATTGAATTCAAAAAAGCAAATACAGCAAACTTGGAAATAAGAGTAGTCTATTCAGGCGTTTAGGTAATTAAACGATTTTCCTCATTAGTGTTTATCGATAGTCAGTTATGTCTTCCCCTTACGATTAAGTAACCGAGTACAGAACCTGACATTCTGCGAGGTGGATTTTAACGCGTAATTGTAACTGGGCCACAATTTGTGTCTATGTGTCGTTTGAACATGCAGAGACTAGTCCGGAATTCCGTACATTGAATAGGGTTAAATCCTTTACGATGTGCACAGACACAGTGACGCAGCCAAATTTAGGGGATTTCTCTCAAATCAGCCTATTTAATATTCGAATGTATTAATTCGTGCCTGTTATGTAGAGGTCAGTTAAGTTGAAAAGCTGGGTAAAACAGCTATGCTGAAAAAGCGCGTGAGTGTTCTATACCGATGTTAAGGTCAGAGACTGGTTGACACCGTGTGAACTACTAGGGTAACAAGTGGTGCATAAACAACAAAGTACGGGTCAACAGCGCTGTCTTTATGACTACCTAATTTGTGAGTAAAAAGTACTGTTCGCATATTCCCACAATATGCATTTAATATGATGGCGATTGTAAATTTTATTTTATTTTAACTGGTTCTCATTATACCATTTTCATAATATTTTTAATGCTTTCAGAACATCTAAAAAAGAGACATGCTGTTGTTATTTTGTTTAAGTTATTTTAACAACATAAATATGATTATAAACAGTGCTCACACATTTCGACCTGTGTGTTAAGACACACGCGCGCATTTCAATAAGCGAGCGGGGTGACAGCGATTTATTTATGAGTAATGACGCACTTCCGTTGCTTGAGAAAATGGCGAGTGGCTTACCTTGTCAATATCTATATACGTAGTCGAACAATCTTTTTTTTTAAAAGACATTTTGTCGGAAGATTTTTATTGATTTAGTATGTGTATGCATGATACTGAACAAGGGGTAACTAAAATTGCGTCACAACGGATAGTCGATCATTGAGTCATTGCCATCGAGCGCCTGTGGTTTAAATGTGGATTTTAGTCCGTAAAATATACAAGTCAGGCTTCTAATATGATAAATACTTCCAACTGGTAATCTTATTTAACAAAGAAAACTTAATTACAATTTAATTGGTCACAATCAGGCCTGAAAAGGCTTTAGTCAAAGTTTGTTTCATACAGGGAGGTAAACAATGTTCTCTATGTTATTAAAATCAGGCAATTATTTATTGTTTATAAAACAGACACCAAAATGCTAAAATCAATGTTTCTTGCATATTTTGGCATAGAAAAAGGTGAGTTTCTTGTCAAAATGTGTTTTTGCCCTAAAATATGCAAGTCAATATTTTGTATATGCTAAACTGTTCAATTGTTCATCTTGTTAAAAAGTATAGCTTTCTTACAATGCTAAATTGATTACTAACAGACATGCAAATGCTAAAAGGAATGTGTCTTGCCTTCTTTGGGTTAGTCTTTTTTGTGTGTTAAAATGTGGATTTTGGGCGGTAAAATATTCAAGTCACTATTCTCATGTGCTTAATTTTCAAACTGGTCATCGTATTCAACAAATATAGCTTACTTTTAATATTATTGTCTATAAACAGGCACTTAAATGCTCAAAGCAATCTATCTTGTATACTTTCGGTAAGAAAATAGTGATTTTTTTGTTAACGTAGGGATTTAATGCCGTTTAAAATGAAATTCAATATTCTTATGTGCTTAATTTTCTAACTGGTCATCTTATACAACAAATATAGCTAACTTATGTAATTGTTATCAGACAGTCCCTTTTATTCTAAAAGCAATGTGTCTCGCAGACTTGTTGTCATAAAATATATTTTTTGGTTAAAATGAGCTTTTTTCTCTGTAAAATATGCAAGTCAGTGATCTTTATGTGCTTATTTTTTCCAACTAGTCATCTTATTCAACAAACATAGCTTGCTTAGTATGTTATTGTTTTTGAACAGGCAAGCAAAGTCTAGAAGCAACGTTTCTTGCATACTTTGAGGTAGAAAGCAGTAATATTATAATTATAATGTAGATTATAGGCCTTAAAATGTAGAAGGAAGTCTACATTATTATGTGCTTGATTTTCCAATTGTTAATCTCTTGTAACAAATATAGCTTACTTATAAGGTTATTTTTTACAAACAGGCATGCCAAAGAGTTTTTTGGCTTACTTTGGGTTAGAAAATATCAAGTTATTTTCTTGTTCAAATGTGGATTCATGACCGTAAAATATGCAAGTCACTGGTCATATATGTACTAGATTTACTTAATGTTCATCTTTTCACCAATTATAGTTAAATTAAGATGTCATTATTTACAAAAAGGCACTTAAATTCTAAAAGCAATGTTTGTTGCATACTTGGTAAAAAAGAGTTATTTTATTGTTAAAATGTGCGTTTATGGCAGTAAAATATGTAAGTCAATGACATATGCACATGTATGTGCTAAATTTTTTAACAGTTCATCTTGTTGAACAAATATAGCTTTCTTATTATATTATTGTTTCCAAACATGCATGCAAATTCTAAAATCAATGTTCCTTGCATACTTAAGGTTATAAAATAGTTATTATTGATAAAATGGGGATTCAAGGCGGTAAAATATGTGAAGATTCTTATGAATATGTGCTTAATATACCAACTGTTAATATTGTTTAGGAAATATAGCTTACTTATATGTTATTGTTTACAAACAGGCATGCAAAATACTAAAAGAAATCACTTTTGAATTCTTTTCGTTAGAAAATACGAAGTTATTTTCTTGCTTAAATTTGGATTTACCGCCGATAAATTGCACGTTGACATTCTTATGTCCTAAATTTTCCAACTGTTTATCTTGTTCAACAAATAAAGCTGACTCCTTATGTTATTGTTTACAAACAGGTATGTGAAAGACTAAAGGCAATATCCCGTGCATACTTTGGGTTAAAAATATCCCAGTTGTCTTTACGATTCTTGTTTGCCTTGAAGGATTTCTCTTAAAGACGGTCAGGTTAGGTGGTAGATTCCAGGACATTGAATTGTTTATATATAGTACTTTGTACCCCTAATATGTGATAACTATAATTCCATGATATGATGAATTATGTGCTTATTGTGTTGTATTGTCTGGAGTAGAAAAGGAGGAGGAAGTAAAACTGTTTTTGTTTCGTCTATTTTGTCTAGTTCCAGTTCCCAGTGCGCAGACTCTACTGTCCCCCTTCAAGAGCACCCAGAACAGGTCGTCAAAGCTGAACCCGATTGACCCGTACACCGACCCTTCAACCGCGGAAATAATGAAACAAGCGATCCCACTTCACCCACTTGCTGCCCGTGACAACAGGTTTTCCATTTTTGTATTGCTGTTTACATCAACTGGGTTGAAGTTGCAGGATTACAGAGTAGGCATAATTCACTATATGCTATAAGTAAAATACTGACTTAGGATGGGAGCATTATTAGAGAATATATCCAATTATTGTATCCGAGGCTAAGCATGAGGGTGTGGATGTTGCTGGAGCATGAGGGTGTGGTATGTGGGTGGAGTATGAGGTCAGGAAATGTGGGTAGAGCTTGAGGGTTGTTTATGTGGGTGGAGCATGAGGGTGGGTGATGTGGGTGGTACATGAGGGTGGATTATGTGGGTTGAACATGAGGGTGGATTAAGTGGGGTGTGTCGGTGGAACGTGAGGGTGGGTTTTGTGGTTGGAGCATGATGGTGGGTTATGTGGGTGGACCATAAGGGTGAGGAATTTGGGTAAAGCATGAGGTTGGGGGTTGTGGGTTGACCATGAGGGTTAGTTATGTGGATGGACCATGAGAGTGAGGTATGCGGATGGACATATGGGTGGGTTATGTGGGTGGAGTATGAGGGTAGTGTATGTGGGTGGTGCATGAGGGTGAGTTATGTGGACTGAGCATGAGGGTAGTGCATACGGGTTAGGTATTTGGGTTGGGCATGAAGGTGGATTATGTGGGTGGAGTATGAGGGTGGGGTATGCGGATGGATCATGAGGGTGGGTTATGTGGGTGGATATGAGGGTAGTGTATGTGGGTGGAGCATATGGTGAGTTATGTGGGCTGAGCATGAGGGTTGTGCATACGCGTTAGGTATGTGGGTTGGGCATGAGGGTGGATTATGTTGGTGGAGCATGAGGGCAGTGTATGCAGGTTAGGTATGTGGTAGGGACATGAGGGTGGATGATGTGGGTGGAGTATATGGGTGGGGCATATTGGCTGAGCATGAGAGTGCGGTATGGGGTTGGAACATAAGGGTGGAGCATGCGGGTAGTATATGTGGGTGTAGCATGATGGTGTAGTATGTGGGTGGAGCATGAGGGTGAGTTATGTGGGTTGAGCATGAGGGTAGTGTATGTGGGTGTAGCATAAAAATGAGTTATGTAGCGTAGTTCAGATGTAATTATAACAGCCAATGGCAAAATGAATTTAAATTTAGAATGAAAACAAATCCATACAAGGCGATGTTTTATTGCCTTATACGCAGTCATGCACACAAAGCGTCCTTTGTCAAATTTATGCGTACCAATACGCTAAGTTTAAGCTTGAGAAGAAAATGAGTGTGTATTATGATTATTACATCTTTTTGAATGCTTGTCAAGTATCGACATATTAAAATGCGTTTAATGTAGATATTGGTCAGAGTAAATACCTCTCGAACACAAGGTTAAATGATAATAAAATGAATATTTAGACAGGAGCCCGCTTGATGCGTTGTGTCGGGCCTGATAAGAATGTATTTCCTGCGCTTGCTGTGCCGAAACGATACTATAACACATTTGTTTAAGACTGATTGTATCATGATGTTCAAAAAGATATTCAGTCATTAAGCACGGCAAGCATGCCATTTGGAATAGAGGAACTCTGTTGGAATTCCCTGTTGGTTGTGGGGCAACAATTAATTTTATGATATCTTCAGGCTTTATCCAAATCTTATTCTGTTTTGTTGGCCAGTTGAACCGATCAATACATTTCCCACTGTTGGTAATGACGTTTACATCAATGGTAGATATTGTCATTATCATCAATTTCACAAGCCTAACGTATGTTATGTTTCTTCGTGCTGAGCTACAATGATCTGACCAACAGTAATGGACCTATCTAACCGACTCTTTTCTAATTCCACATGTGTCTTTTTTTTTATTTCGCCCAGGTTGGTTATCTCAACATTAATGAGTTTTTCTCCTGCTTCTATTTTGAAATCATCAGAATGATCAGTATGGGTTTGCTTTTCCAAAATTGTTTTTCCCAAGTACAGTGTGATGTGACATTAAAATATCCTCCTTTAAAATAGTCAGTACAACTTGTATTGCGCAACCATACAGTGGTACCATATTCTGTCCCAAGTATAGCATGTAGTTTCATGGGACCTTTCGCACGTTCCTTTGGACAACTATATCTTTATTGGTCTCAACATCCCCTTCTGTCATTAGTTCGTAATTAATTGCACTGACATGGGTTGAAGCATGGCACACCAGACAGAAATAATGTGTTTCTCGGATCAGAACTATTTCTTGTTTCACTGCATTATCTGTATTGAGCTTTGTGATTACCAATTTTTTATAGTCTGAGCCTTTGGCATGACCACATTCAAAGTAGTGCCATGATGTGGTCAAATCTAACGGCTTTTAAATCTTCTCACTAAATCGAATATCGTTATGTTAAGATCATAAGATGAAGATGAATCTGTCAAAAAGTGTGAGTGGCTTACATTTTTAAAAAAATGCGCTTTACTATTTTGAAAATTATTTCAATGCCCATTGTTGATTCTGCTATTTTGTTATTGTGTTAATGACCATAGTTGAGATCTTGCTCAATTTCTCTGAAACCTACAATTAACTACAGTGTTCAAGCCGGTTTTCCAATAAACATGCTGGATTTCTTCTAGAGTTGTGCGGGTATAGTTTTCATTTTTCCATTTTCCATTGAAGTCCATTTTCATCAGGGTTGATACACGTACTGATCTGTCTCCACTGTGCATGACCTTCAAACTCTTGTGTCGATTGCTCCATCCACTCAATGACTTCCATTGTCTCCTTAACTCTGTATCTGTTTTACCTTTCCATTTTTTCGCTTTAAATCTTTATTTAATAATGATATCATTGTTTGCTGGGATATTGTCCAGTTTTTCTTTGAAAACCGTAATTACTCTAGGTTTTTGGGAACCTAAAATAATTATTTGTATGATAACCCGATTGCTTATAAGAATTAGTTTTTTTGTAATGAGATGCCACTTCAATTCAGTTATAAAAAACAACTTGCCATATTTCCTATTTTGGGGATATGATAGATATTGAATAAAACGTATATGTATCAAATGGCCGACTTCAAAATAATGGTACAAGTTGTCATTCATATGTTTGCAATGCACTATGATGGTTCTTAAATAGTTTCATAAGGCCTTTTTCCATAGTCATGTGCTATCCAAGACACATTATCCACCAGTGTTTTCAACGGGAACATATCAGATCCTATATGTATACATATGTACATAATATTTGTTCCACTTTGATAGCAAGCGTATTTGCATATATCCGAACATTTATAATAAAGTTAATGTAGTTTGAGTATCAGCGACGCTTTTTGTCTAGATTTTTTTGAGAATGCGTGTATCTGGTAAGCAGATGTGGCGGTATCTCAGTAATAAATTTTTTAAACATTATGAATGCAATTAATTGTCAATCTTTCAATGTAGTTAACTGTTGAGCATATGTGGAAGTATCTCAGTAACAAAGCTGTGACCATTATGGATGCAATTAAATGTCTATTTAAATGTTGTTTACTGTTGAACAGATGTGACGGTATGTCATAAAATTATCGTTGAAATAAATGAATGCAATGAGTGTATATTTTAATGTCATGCTGTCGCCACGCTTCAAACAAAGTTGTTGCCCAAGCTGTTGATGTAATGATGCAACTTCCTTTGTTCAGAACAGAACAGAACAACTCTTTATTTACACCCAAGTATACAAGGTATACAATAAGGGCAACATGAAACAACGAGTTCTAACAATATAGTCCGGTTCAAGTTGGGATCAGTTATATCATCCATAATGTGAACAGCGAATAGTAGTGTTAGGTATTGTTACTATAATACAAGATACAAAGGGGAACTATTAAATGGAGAGTTCAAACACATTCAATGTTTACAAGTTCGTTTAGAGGGGGGGCTGACATATCTTTATATGTATATATGCAAAAGTTATACATCGAGATCATAAATCATTTGAGTAATGTGTACACAATACGTAATAAACAATAAATCTATACAAAACAATGCACTTACAATACACATTTTATATATTGTCAGGAAGGCCTATTAACAAAATAACATTAGCTGTGATTATCTATTAACACCAATATTTCTAAATAGCGTTCATTGTATTTACATTTGCTCTACTTACTTTGTTCATTTTTATCCGATGATGACAAAATATACAGTTTGATTCTAGGAAAAAGGATTATTTAAATAAAGACGCCAAAACAGAAATATGAAAAGGTAGTATAGTCGCATGTAGCCCGTTCCGGGAGCAATTTATTTTTCGTTCGCGGTTTAGGCTGACGAGTACAAAAATGAGCGTTTGAATGGGAACGCGGGGTGGCATTGTTTTCCAGATAGATACGACACAAATAACAGATACCAAATAGATATTACACATCAATTCACCCCTAACCCTAACCCTACCCCTTACCCTAACACCTAACCCTTCATGGGCGGAGTTACCACCGCACTTTCAATTGTGCAAATTCTCTTTGGGTTTGAATCTATTTGGAATACAATGTTCTCGGGGAACGCGTGTCAGCAATTATCGGATTTTAAGGTAGCGCACCCGTAATGGGCACCTTTCCAAATATAATCTAATGTATTATTTTCTTAATCAGCATCATTTCACTGAACTATATGCACATTTTAAGGTAGGCTTTCCATGCTTAAAAAAAAATATACTGGTTTTTTCAAAACCAGCCCCACGCTCGGATTTGTCCAGTTTATTTGCACCCCTGGGGTATATGAAAGTTCCATAATTCATCCAGATTTCCAAAAACGAGCATGCAGTTGGTGTGTACAGATGCAGTAAATGTGTTTAAAGTTTAAACAAGATGAAATAAGTATTCTTTTACAGACATTTATTTTTTATAACTTGTTATCTAGGGAAGAGCGCCATGCAAGGTAAGTGGTTTCAGCCAAGTAGAAATTGGGTTGGTTGAAAACAAAGTGTCATAAAATTCAAAATAGTATCATTTAAGAAATATTTTGAACTTAGTTTTTATAGATACAATATATACAGCACAAATACCAAGAAATAGACAGATTTACTGTTTACTTTTTGAAATAAAAATAAAAATGCAACATGCATGATTCGTATGTTCAGCAGTAAATCACCCAATTTAGCCATAACGTTGTTTTAATTTAAAAATGGAAGAATGTGCATGAAAATTGCAACATATTTAACAATAAACATAGCTTACATTTGTATATGCTATATTAAATCAAATAACGTTATAAAAAAAAATAAAACGCGTCACAAAAAGTATGCGATGTCTGCAGGATTCGAACCTGCGCGGGAAGATCCCAAAAGAGTTCTTGTCCACCGCCTTAACCATTCGGCCACGACAACTTCACATAAGTGAGAGCTTAAATAAGATAACCATAAGTAAACAGGTAAGAAGGCTCTTCGATCTTTGAAGAAATCGCGAAATCGTAATTTTCAGATGATATTTGGATCAAACTCAATATTTATTGTGAAAAAACTGTATTATAAAGGAATTACGTAAACATATATCAAAGTTCGAAGTTTGAAAAAAATTAAATTCATCTCTCGGAAATAACCGATCATTGAAGATCGTCAGTGATCGTAAAATAAATCGCGTGAAATCATTACCGGTGCGCTACCTTAAGCTGAGGGATTGAACTTACCGTTTTAGCGCCAGGTTAGCAGGAAGTTTTTTTTTAATATAAAAAGCTTAGCATGTTATTTGAAGTGCTGTATCATTTTAAATTATGGTATTTAACTGCTTTGTGTTAAGCTGAATATTAACAGCCCTTGGAAATGTTGAAGTTGACATTTTTGTTTTATGTTAAATCACAAACATTGTATTAAATAAAGAACTAAACGCGAAAGAATCCGTTACTGGAAAAACAATATGGAACAGCAACATACATATAATTCATTGAGGATGGTTGTCATTTGTAAACTTGGGAAGATCAGGAGGCATTGGGTTGGAAAGATACTGGAAATTTCACACCCAAGAGAATATATGAGAATTTAGGATCTGTTTACAAAGTTTATTTAGAAAAAAGATGCTTATGAGATAACTAAAGGGTGGGGTGGAAAAAAGAGAGAAAGAAAATAATGTGACAAGAACACATTTATGATAGTAATTGGATGAAATTGTAGTGGAGTGGTGTGACATTACTGTTGTTTTAAACTTTGGAGGATTATATTTATTAATTTGCACACTTCTTACAAGTGTGGTGTTGACGTTGTAGATAGAATTGTTTTAATAGTAAGGCTTGAAGTTGGTGTGTTGAATACACTTAAATACTGCTCTATTTGTGTTTGGAAGTAGGGGCAAAATAGAAGGTAATGTTCTTCGCTTCCAACCTGGTCATTTGTATATTTTGTGCATTTTCTTTCAAAGGCTGCTTCGCCCGCGCTGAGGCAAAAGTGTAAGGTATTTTTCCAGTTCAATGTTCTCTTGAATGTTCGATATCTTCTGGTTTTATTTGAGGTATTGAGACTGTTTTGTCAAATAGCTTTATATTGTTCTATTAAAATGTTTTTTTTAAATGTTGTTATTTATTTTTATTTTAGTGTGCAATTGGTCTTTGTTGTGCCATACATCTATGCAACCTGTTATTGAGAATTTCTTTTATTTTATTTATCCATTTGAAGTTGTTGTCAGGAAGATTCATCATATAGTTATATATCTGTGCTGCAAACTTATTTTGTTTCCCGTTAATTATTCTAGTCCAGAAAAATATCATTATTGCTCGAATAGTAATTGATATTGGGTACCGTGTAAGAAAGATATAGGCATTGAAGCTTTAGCATGTGTGATTTTCCTGAAAACTTTATTGTGGATTCTTTCAAGTATACCAATGTTAACGTATCCAAATATTTCAGATCCGTAGGTTAGAATTGGAAGCACAGTGTGGTCACACAAGAGCTTTATAACGAGGTCGATCATTGACTGGTAATCCTGGATTATCATTTTATCAAGAAATCATAACGACCAATGTGATTTTCTGTACATCGAACGCCCATAGTGTCCTATTATAAAATGGCTAACTCTCTTTTTTAAAGGTCATTTCCTTTCCAATATTGCCATAGAAAAATCCTCCAGACATAATAATAGTTCATCTAAAGCCAGGCAGGCAGCCAGGCAGGCAGGTACGTAAGTACGTACGAAGGCAGGTAGGTAGATACGTATGTAAGTAGCTTCGTAGGTACGCAGGCGGGCAGGTAGGTACGTACGTACGTACGTAGGCAGGCATGTAGGTAAGCAGTCAGGCAGGAAGGCGGGTAGGTGGTTAGGTTTGTAGGCGGGTAGGTGGTTAGGCGGATGGGAAGGTGGGTGGGTAAGCAGGAAGGAAGGTAGGTCGGTCGGTTTTCAATATTTTAGGCCAAAGTTGTTATTGTCTTTTAATAGAGCAAATCCTTAGGTAGGAAATATACCAACGTTGAGGAATTGTTTCATTGTATGACATTGAAATTGGACTGATGGCTGTCAGAAAACTGAATTTGTTTCACTTGCAAACCCTGTTTTTCAATGTTTTGTTAATTCTTATGTACACGACTTACTTTTTTGCTTTTTTTAGGAAAAAACATACCTTCTTATACCGTCCATACACCGTTCCAACTCCCTTGCGATGCGTTTATCACGGTGGGCATTCAAATAGGACACCTGAAGCAAATTTGCTACGAGGAAGCTAACGGCACAAGCTTTTCTAAACATTAAGCGAAACTTTAGCAAGGGTGAGTTAATTTCACTCAGAATAGCATTATTTAAACATAGAACATGATTTTATTTTTGATCTTATTAAACAATTATATAGAGGATATTTGTTCATGTCAGTGTAAGATCGTTTGTTATTTCACGAGTGATCATAGAAAAAATTATTTTTCTATGATCTCGAGTGAAAGAGCAAACGATCTTACTCTGGCATGAACACATTTTCTTTTTCTTTTATGCCCCATTTTCAAGCAAATAATTCACAGCTGTTTCCCTTTCGCTGAAAAGTAACTCTTTCTCCCGTGGCGTGCCTCAATACATTTCAATAAACAAAATGACGTCATTTTTCGACGAAATGACGTCACTATTCCAGCGAAATTCTCCAGTTAAACTCGTTTACGATGTCGATTAACAGTGAAAAAAAGCATAAAATAAAAAAAAAATTGGTTGGATTCGGTGGAATACCGATTTTTATTCACTCGTGATCATACAAATCTTGATATGATAATCTAAAAATAGAAAAAGTAGTTTCGAAGATTTGTTATTTTCATCGGTGAAAATAACAATTTGTTTATTTTCACTGCTGTTATTTCACTACACAAATGTTATATTTTATCATTAGGTATAAAAGAAACAATGTTTTCCATCTTAAGTTTATAGATTTTGCACTAGCATTACTCAAAATCAAGAACATTGGAAAACATATATTTGATTCAAGAAATTAAGCAAAAAATATTGAAACAGAATGAAATAATGTGGTTAAAAAATTAGCTCGAAAGAAGGAGTTTTCAAGAAATGGAAACCTTGCAAATTTTCGTTACAGATTTGTCTTTGCTGTCCGCACAGGCTACTCAGGGACAACACTCCGCATACACTGGATTTTCGTTATGAAGACATTCCGTTTTAACAAAATTCGTTAAAAGTGGAAAGAGTCCTCCCTGATAAGCCTTTGCGGGCTGCACAGGCTACTCTAGGGACACTAAACGAAAATGCATTTAGCCCAGTTTTCCCAGAACACGGCTCATTTCTTGTTGGTTCAGTCTTATATGTCTATGGTTTTACCTTCAAATATCAATTTAAGTCCGCTAGACTTGCTGGTGCACGTTATGTTTGTGGTCAAAGATGAACATATGCGAAATATTTGTTCATATCGATTGAAAATAATGTTATCTTCGTCGATATCTATTTAAAATTGCTGTCTGCTGCCGATTCCGTATAAAGCTAGTATCTATCGCTATTCATAAACTGCATAGATGTTTACTAATGTGTATGTATGCATATTATAAATAAAATTAAAGGCATTTAGTATTATATATAAGTGCATAAATTTGTTTGATAGGCAAGTAATCTGCCGCATGTTTTATATTGAATATATTTGAGCTTCGTCCTGGGAAAATGGGGCTTACTCCAAAGCGTAAAGTGTCGTCCCAGATTAGCCTGTTCAGTACGCAGAAGGAATTTCCGCTTCAATGGTATTTTTGTTAAAAGAAAGTCTCTTTTTAGCAAAAATCTAGTCTAGGCGAAAAGTGTCGTCCCAGATACGCCTGTGCGGATTGCACAGGCTAATCTCGGACGAAACTTTGCGCACATACTTTGAGCCGCGTTTTCCGAGATCTAGGCTCATTTTCAGAGTGATGAACCTGGGCCCATTATTCACAAAACCTTTATAGTTTAAACAAATAAATGAACACTCCTCAGACAAAAGGAAGTTTTCGCAAATAATTTTTCAGCGCAAAAAACTGTAAAAGTGCCCAATTAAGTTTATTAAACAAATGGTCATGTTAAGTAGGTCTAGCTCAGTTAGCATAGCGCTGGGCTACAAATCCGCGGGTTCAATCCGCCCGGCCATATAATTGTGTGGGCATTGGTCATGAACTCCTCTAATCGGCCGCCCCTCCCCCCCCCCTCCCTCCCCCCCACACACATACACTTTCCTTAGCTCGGATCAAAAGTAGCGATATTGTCAGTTACTGGCAAAAGAATGCATACTAAGTAGTTGTGAACCAGCTATTCCACAAGTGTTAGTTAATTAATTGACGGTCGTTATATGACTGAAATACTGGTGACAAAGGTATGCAATTACAACTAAACACAAATAAACAACATTTTATTGAGCAAACTAACCCTTTAACATAATTTATCTGAGAAGTTTAACTGAGGACACTATCCCTGTAATGTTATTTTACCGTGAGAAAATGTCCTTATAAAGTAATTACGGAAACTGGCCATTTTACGTTATTTTGAAACTGCCCCTATATTTTAATTTTAACAATAATTTCTTCTTTAACTTAACTGATGAAACTGCTCGTTTAACTTATCTTATCTAAGGAAAAGGTCCCTTTAATTTACCTAAGGATACTAAAGTTAATTCAAAGTATTTACAGTATTTAAACAACACAACAGACTATCATCACGTTGCATGCAAACGTTGTATGGTGTAAATGTGTTTTACAATGCTTCACAAAGATGTGAAAAAAGCTCCGTATACGCATACGATGCTTACCAACGTAAATAAAAGAATAAAATTTAAATTTAAGATTACTTATTTAACCTTGCAATATTTGAAACGTCAAACGATGTAATCACGGAACAATTAAAGCTTAACAATGAAAGCAAAGCATTTGATGTTTAACCCAGGTCTGGCGCACATATTTTGAATGCAATTCAATTTAGTCGCATCTATACCAAAAATTACATTAACACATGACAGCCTGATAGCGAGATTAGACCAGTGTCACGACCAGGATTGCAGTCACGGGTGTGGTTAATCTATACTTTTCACTTTAAACGTGTTCAGTCTAGCGAAGAGACGCTGCATGACTGCGTTATAAAACTTGATTCTATCATCTGGGAACGCGCACAGATAACTTTTGGATACCAATTGTTGTTGTCCTTGCATTTCGTTTGATGTCATTTTTTGAAGCTGTTGCCTTCTGCGAAACATAAGACATTTACATGCCGATGTTTCATTTGTTTCGTATTAAGTGATGTATTTACGATTTTTTTTCAATACTATCCCATCACAAATAGACAAATCTCCCTTGAGAGGAAACACATTCATTTTGATTTAAAATATGTACAAACACATATATGAATGATCATGCTGATCTTAATAATTATATGAATAGTATGTATGTATACACACTTTAATAATATACTCTCACACAACTATTAAGCTAATTACACATTTCGGTACCAGAAATAATGGTTTAAACATAGGCAAACAGTTAAACGAACACTAAAATTGTACATGCAGCACGTGGTTTTCATTAATTAAATGCATTTTTTAATGACTAATAGTCTGTTACAATTTTGTCCAACAATTATTTCGCGACGCATATTGCTGTAATAGACGGACTGCGGGCGCTTTACTCCATCCGCCTTTATGGCCAGTATGGCACATTGTCCGTCTTCGTCGGTCAAAAGCACGGTGTTAGGACTGTAACTACAAACGAGAACTTGCCCGAGTTCAGTTACGTGCACACCCGTTGGGTTTCTTATATAATATTTATTGTCGATTACTTCATCAGTTCCATTCCTTGAAATTTTGAGGAGCTGACTGTGATTGTAGTTTGTCACGTAGATCTTTTGTCTGCTCGTGCATTTAGCACATTTATTCACTGTAAATATATATGTTAAGGCTGTTTGGTCATAAAACTAAAACCTACAATATATACCATTAGCTCACAAAAAGTGATACGACATTAAGACCTGCATTAATTTAGCAACTAAGTACCGGTTATTGCATTCTCATAAGTTTAGTATTCCGTTTGTTTTATACACGACGGTTTGAACAAACTAACAAACTACAATGACGTTAGACTTTTCTTTTTAATGGACAAATACATATTTTTGGTAAGGTACACTTACCAGTGAGATACGAGGATGTGTCTTCATAAATAGTTTTCACGAATTCCATAGCTGCAGTCATTTTATACTGCAATAAAGCCGTATTTGTGGTGACAAACATGCTGTATTCAGTTGAGGTGATGCCAGTGCATTTGTGCTTAAATTCATATGTGTTTTCAACAGTGATGTCCTTTGCTGTGACGTTAATGATTATTATTTGACCACCAGTCATTGAGTTCATAGCGACCGCAACCTTGGTAGAGCTTATACAGCAGATATCGTTTGGTGGAAAAGATAGAGCCATGCAATTTACAACATGGTAGTTGTTGTCTAACACTTTGATTGAACTGTTGGTTCTGTCTGCAATTACTAGTGTTCCAGTTGACAACTCACATATGCCACGTATGTCACACACACGTTCATGCGACATCCTGATGTTATGCCGCTCGCAATGTATACGATCAACAAATATACTGGTCGCACTTGGAATTTTTGAGACGGAAAATTTACCGAAGCTCTGAAGCTGGTCAACAAAATGTTGTTCAGCATTGTATTTTAATGTTATCATTGTATCGCTTCCTTCATCCAAATCGTCTAATATGCTTTCCGAAGTAGTCATTATGTCCAAATATTTCATCTCCATCATAAAACTCAATGGATTACCTTTGCTTGTTTGAACAGAAATGGCCGCATTGAGGCGCTTCATATTTACGTCCAACTGACTAAGGTTTGCCATGTCAGATTTAAGAGTTTCTTTCAATTCGTCCATCTTATTGTCCACGTATTTCAAGGTATCCTTCTCAATAGTATCAATTATTGCTTCGAAGTTTTTTCGAAGAGTATTTATATATTTAGATGTTTGCGCGTATAAGTCCTGTATCGATTTGATGTTCTTGTCCCTTACTGAAATCATTTCCTTTATATTTAGAAGCTGACTTTCTATGTTCTCTTTACTTGTTTGAGTGTCTACAGTTGGCTGAAATCCTTTTTCTTTTTCAGCAACAAAAACGACTCGCCTGCATGACCTGTTGATCAGAAAATAGAGAAGGTAGTACGCACTTGTATAAATAGTGATTTGCATGTAAGAAGACAACAAGTGGATGTTTTAATATGTATCATTTAAATTTGATGTCGAAGTTTAACTTAAAAATTCTTGAGACGACAAAAATATGAAAACATGCAATTGTTCTTGAACGATTTTATATGAGCTTGTTGTTTAAGATAATTTACTTTTTTCCGGTTTTCAATGACTGTGATATAACTGCATATAACTATGAAGAAATAGAGCGCATCGTATTCAATGTACCCAAGAAAGGCATCCTCGTTGTCTAAGGCGACTGGAACGCCACGGTTGGACCAGACGCATACCAAGACTGGTCATCGACAGTAGGTAGAATTAGGTTAAGAGAGACCAACGACAGAGGGTTGAGACTTCTTAAGTTCGCCAGAAGCAACCAACTCACCCTGGCCGACAAACTGCACCAACACGAACCGTGCGACCTGTATTGCTAACAACGGGCATGTACACAACCAGATCGATTTTATACTGGCGCCGCAACGGTTTAAGTCCGGCATCAACAATGCGAACACATGAACGTTTTCTGGCGCAGACATCGGCAGTGACAATGACTTAGTACTCACCACCTTCAAGCTGAAGTTAAAGAGCAAGCGCACCACCAAGAACCCTCGCGTTAGGTATTTTACTTGGAAAGGTGAAATTTCCAGAGATAGCAGGAGTATTTCAAGCACAGATATGTGGCAAGTTTGAAGCCCTAAATATTTTAGACAATAACATTGACACCATAACCAACAACATCAAGAATGCCATTGGCATAAAACGTTCTTGGCAGAACAAGCCATGGGTGACGACCGAAATCATGGACCTATATGACAACAGAAGTGAGCGGAGGCATGAAAAGTACATCAGCCTGGACTCTTAATGCACATTACCAGAGAGCGAACATGGAGGTTACCAAGAAGATGAAAGAGGCAAAGGAGGAATGGCTAGAGGAACAATAAATCATCATCGACAAATAAATGACCGCAGGCAGCAGTAAGGTCTACAGACCCCTTAAGACCCTCAAAAAGACCAGTGAGCCCAAGGCAAGTGTCGGGTGTAATCTCCTGACCAAGAGTGCCGCAATCCTGAACAGATCGACTGACCACTGCAGTGACATCTACATCTACCCCCTTCACCAAGACTCCAGTCTCCTTCACAATGATACCAGACCTGAAGCGGAAGACAAAAGTCCGTCCATACATTAGGCAGATGTAATGCATGAGACTCTCCATGAACACCATATGGCATTGACCTCATGGGTGAAAGCAGCAGTGAATTTTAAGATCTCACCAACAGCCTTGATGAAAGAGCATAAGCATGCGGGTGCAGGTTAGCACGGCAACGTCGATGATCATGGTGAACAGCATGACCAACATAATTGCAGACATCACCATGAACGGCAAGAAGCTAGAAGAAGTTACCAGCTTCAAGTAATTGGGAGCATCCCTGTCCATGGATGGTACCAGTACCGCTGATGTCCGAATAAGAATTGCCATGGCGACCGCAGTGATGACCAAACTAAGCAGGTTGTAGACAAGCAGTTCTATCAGCTTCCCACCAAGGTCAGGCTTTACAGTCCATCGTAGTCTAGTGTACGGTTGAGAGACCTGGACGCTTCACGCAGACACAGAACGCAGGATACGGTCATTTGAACACAAATGTCTTCGAAGACTGCACCGCATCTCCTACTCGGAGCACAAGACCATCAAGTTCGTCCAAAACATGACTGTAACGTGTGTTGGTCCACATTTGCCCCTATTGGCCACCGTCAAACGACGAAAGTTGGCTTGGTTCGGAAACTCTACGAGGCATGACTCTCTGTGCAAGACTGTTCTTCAGGGCATGCTAGAGAGAAAAAGAGGTCGACGTCGAGGCCGTCAGAAGGAGAGCTCGATGAACATTCCTTCCCATGGATGAATTACTAAACTCAGCTCACAACAGACCTGACTGGGGGAGATTTTTGTATCATCGTCTCTCATTTTCCCCCAACGGTCAGAACGGTCAAGGGAATGATGATGATGATGATTATATAACTTTTGAGTTGAACCATACTTGATGATAAATTAAAACAAATGTAAATATACATATACCGCACGCTTAATCAAAACATGATTCACCTCTATAACTTACATATTTTGGCTTAAGTATATAACAGTTACATATTGAGATTGTTATTTGTGACATGTGTGTTTTCCTATTTAGCAACGTTAGCGTTTCACGGTTTGTTAATGATATAGGCATTCAATCGGTTACCACAAGCACAGAAAATTTAATAATATTAATATTTGAATTATTTCTTCAAATACAATTAAACATAACGATATGTCATTTCAAAATTAATCTAAATCTGTTTCTTCACGGAGTGATTAAGGTAAACAAAACGTATAGAATTCTGGATATTTAAACAATTTGCTTGAATTATTGCTTGGCTTTTGTGCAGCACTTTATTTCCTTCTGGATAATTTGTTTGTTGAATTCAATGGTAAAATATTTCAACAAATGATCGGTGCTAGTATGGTACTAATTGTGCGCCACTTATTGCTGATATATGTTTATATTGTTATGACAGAGATTTTATGTTAGAATTATCGAGAACTAAACAACTAGATTTGATTCAACGTTTGAACCTTACTAGTAGGTACATTGATTACATTAAACTTAGATAACCCATACTTTGAACAATACATTCACAAAATCTACCCTAAAGAACTAGTATTAAATATATTGTGTCATTCCAATACAGATGCTGCATATTTGGACTTGCACATAACTGTCATTAATAATATGATTAAGACAAGTTTATACGACAAAAGGGACGACTTTAACATCGAAATTGTGAACTTTCCGTTCCTAGATGGTAACAACCCTAAAGGTCCATCCTAGAGTATTTACATTTCGCAGTTGGTACGATACGCCAGAGCATGTTCATGTGTTAAAAATTGTAATGATAGTAACCGTTTATTAACGAAGAAATTGCTAAAACATGTTTTTGTACCATAACCTACGACGAACATTCTCTAAACTTCACTCAAAGTATTGTGATATAATTCAAATATAATGTTTCTTTAACATGGCATTTAACTAATGGTATTTCCCACCCATCATTATATGTTGATGTTTTTAAGGGTTTTCGCATCTTAAAGCATATGTTTATATTAAATTTTTCAATTTAATTAACTCATTTTTATCAAAGGGATATGATGCTGACGTACTTAAAAACACATGCTTGTTGTCCCCTACTGGTGAAACAGGAGGGGACTTATGGTTTGCGCTCTATCCGTCGGTCTGTCAGTCAGTCTGTCTGTCACACTTTTCTGGATCCTGTGATAACTTTAAAGGTTATTCATATTTTTTTTCATGAAACTTGAAACATGGATAGTTGGCAATATGGAAATTATTCAAGTCATTTCATTTTGTTCCTACGTCAAGAATTCTGGTTGCTGTGGCAACAAATAAAAAAACTGACAATGGTGGAGTTTCACCGGTAGTGGACACTTTTGCTTGGCAATCTCTTGTTGGTTTTCGATTCACAATATCTTACTTCTCATAAAAATTGGAATTGCTAATGGAATGACCATTGTAAATGTTTGCCTCTAAAATATTCATTAAACACAGCTGGTTTAATTGGTAATTCGATTTTACAGTTCCTCCCCTTTAAAGTGATAGTATGGGCATTAAACAGTTTAAAGGTGTCTATCGCAACAGTTGTTTATTTTTGGTGTTTTCACTTCACATACACTTATTTTTGTTAATGCAGCATCAACATACTAAAACAATATCACGGAAAGAGAAAATTAATGCATTTGAATATCAACCGTACTTTCGTTTTGACAACTGACGACAGAAATGATTCGATTTACGATGTGAATTTAAATTGAGTATTATGCAGATTCGTTCATACGACACAAAGACACTATTTTGTTTTCCGGATCATTTCGGCTTAGAGGATTCACCAGTCATGTAAAATATCGAATATAATATTTTTTTATATAAACAGCTGGTAGCAAGATGAGTTGCAGATAATTGGTAAGTAACACCATTTTGACTTACTCGTTTGACCTCTTAATTATTTTCAGCTCCATTCAACAGTGAAAAATGCCCATAATATCACTTTAATATTTTTTATCTCACAATACTACACCATTAATAATATTTGATTTAGTTTTGATGACGTCATCGTGTGATCGCTTCTTAATTACGTCTACTTTCACTGTCTTGGTTATATATATGCATAGGTAATCGGATTTATATCGTTCAACTTTATTAATATTTTTTCTAGAACTGACGTTTCTCGATTTTTATTTTTAAGCAATCACATAAACAACCAAGCTATGTAATATGGTTCTTTTACACCCAATACAGCTGCTCCTTCCTGTATGTGCACGATGATGATCTGAAATATAAACTTTATGATGCTATATTCTTAAATCTTAAAAAGAAGGGATTTAGTTGACACTTGTTCGTACTTTCATTTTATTGTTCCTCAAAAAGTTGTAACTCTGTTTCTCTGGTCTCCTTCATACCATTGAGTAATTAAATGGTAATTGAATTGAATGCGTTTTAATTCCCATTTATCATTGTTTAATTTGAGTCGCAATACTATGAGGTTAAATTTATTTACACTTATTAAAAAATAAATAATATGTATCATTAATATCGATGGGCGAAGTGTGTGGTTGAGCGCTCTAAAACCAGTTTAAACCCCCAATGCTTTGCATTGACCGTTCTAAGGCGTTGACCTCAGATTTATTCCTCTATGTGTGTATGTTGTTTCGTACTGTTTTTGGCAATCGTTCACTTGCCTTAAACAATCAACCAACAAATGGTATAGAATGCAATACTGCTCCAGCAGCTGGAGTTTCACTTCTTTATATTTGAGGCGATGTGCAATGCACAAAAACCATAACCGTACACTTTCTTAAACAAGAAATATTATCCTTTGTTGTTTTTGTATAGTGTTGCTTTCCAGTGATCTCAGATACGATACAATATTTCAAAACAAAACTGCATGGGTGTATAGATATTAATTAGTAGAAATACCATAACTCTACAATGTCTTAAATAAGAGTTGTACTCTATGTTGCCTTTGTATGATGAAACTACAAATAAGCAATTTTAAATGACAAAACCCTTCAAATAACCCTTTCTTTTAGTTCTGCACCCATAACAAAATATTCGGCGGGCGTTATCAATTGAAAGAATTAGCCCGCTAGTATTGCCTTTATAATTATGTGTTGCTGTATTTTTTATTTGCTTGATGATTACTATTTTTTTAAACCATTAAGACGATGTTTTATAATATATTTTAAATTAACAATTGCATAATATATTTTAAATTAACAATTGCATACATAACTACCTGTAAGCTTTATTAATTGGCCCTGTGCTACGAATATTGCGGCTTCTTCCTGGTATTCACTGTATCGACAAGATACCGCCAGTGAATTGAAACAGGTTAACAAAGATTTTCCCAGCCAGATGTACTTATCAGTTTATCACTGACTTGTATACAGTCCTCTGTTATTATGGTGTTTTATGGTTGTGTTTCTAATTGCAAAGCTTCAGGATTTGATGAAAATGTTTCCATGTTATTAATTATTTCTGTATCTGAAGTTCAAATTTATGCATAAAAACACATATGTAGCATACTGCCGTTATCAGGGTCAGAAAATATATAAGCTATAAAAATTACAAAAAAAGTTAGTATTAAAACTATGAATCAATAAATGCTTAAACAGGGCTTTTAACAGTTATTAAATTATATTCTTAGGATGAAGGCTTTTAACATTT
>NC_068357.1:80743381-80783381 GCF_020536995.1 Dreissena polymorpha | reverse complement strand
AGCGTTTGACCCATTTGTAAGACATTGACCTTTAAGGTAGGGAGTGAGACGGTTGTTATTGCAACACGTCGTCATATGATGGTATTTTTTGTGCTAAGCTATTTCAAAATCTCTTATAATAATATGGCAATGTTAAGGTAGAGACGATCATTGTTTAGCTTGTGAATTCAAAAATGTAATCTTTAAAAAAAAGTGTTACTTTGACCTTTGAAGTAGGAAGACGGATGCTACACGTGCCACACATTGTCTTAAAACGGGGAAAATTCGTGCAAAATTATTTCAAACCAATACATTAAAATATTAATAAATGTTAAAGCCATGGCCGAGACGCGAACTTTTAAGTTGCTTTATGGGCTAAGTTCACCTGTTATCATTAATTATACCTTGCCCTTTGTGGTTTGGAAACGGGTGCTATAAGTGTAACATTGTTTTATGATGGCGATTATTTGAGCAAAGCTGTTACCAAATCCATAAATATATGGCAAAGCTATTTCTGAGACAGGCATTTTCGTACTCACTGAGAGACGTACAAACGAAAAGAAGAATTGCTAAATTCCATTTTCATTGAAAAGGGACATATAATTAATCGAACATCGAATTACAACAATACAAAACTGATACCCAAAGGTTAGTTATTTTACCTCTCTTAAACTAGATTGAGGTTTTGTAAAGTTCAAATTTCTGACCAAATTACATCAATATTGAGTCATAAATATGGCTTCTAGTGCGCTAACATGTTTAAAACTAACGATTTTACCTGTTAGTCTTGTGCTTGGACACACCTTACCCAGATTCAAACTAGACCTAAATGTTTTTAATATAGATATTATGACCTAGTTTCAAAAAGATTGAGTCATAAATATGTCGTCTTGACCGTATCATCTTACTTTTGAAACACTTGATCAAGATTTCACCTTGGCCTTAATATTATAAACAATTGTCATCGCAAAACGCTGGGTCATAAATGTTATTTCTAGCGTGATAAAATGTTTGTCTAAGATTTAACATGTGTACCTAGTATTTGGACACACGCTTTGATATTGTCTAGAAATTGTCAAGATGCATATTCTTACAAACTTTCATCAAGATTAAGTCATAAATGTTGCTCTTAAAGTGGGAACCGTTTTGTGTTTCTAAAAATGCAGATTGTGACATTGTTTTGACCCGAATAATAATAACTCACTTTTTATAAGTTTAACGAACAAAACTTCCTTGTATATGCTTTATAAATATAAACCACACACACGCCTATTTCTAGTATCGTTCTGATAAAAAATGTTGATTTATACCAGATTTCGAGTTAAGATGTTCTCGTTTTTCATCTTCTTCACACCGCCATAGAGAATAAAAGGTGGACAGAAGAGCCTACTCACATATTTGCAGAAAGATCTTATTTTTCTAAATCGAAAGTACAAACAAATTCTTGAACGAACATATTTTAAATATATAACTACAATTAAAATGAGCCTGTTCGGCGCATATAATATATCATCTACTACTTGCTTTGCTGAAAGAGATATTATATTCTAAAAATGAACTCAATACACAGTGGCTATTATCACATTAGCCGTGTCCGAAATATACTATCCGAAATATAATACATTTATTACCTAAACGTACAGATCCAAATATCCAGAAACTATTTATCCGGCGTTTTATCTTAATTGCCAACGCTATTTATAAGTGGATAATTGTAGATCAAAATTCAATATAACGTATAACTATTTATATCTATATCAGTTTTAAAATTTTAACATTTAACTGTTACTACAACCCGCAACACAGTTACATAAAGCGAGTACTTGATATGATCGATATGTTTTCAATTGCAAAAACCTGCGTAACGTTATATTTCCGGGGTAGGTTAACTATAGATTAACAACAGATACCTGATTTGTATCATGAATGATTACTTTTGATTTTATGTGGTATAATATAATAAATTATTGCGTCTCTTCTACATTTCTACTTAAATGTCACTAGACAGTTCACTTACTAACCATTTTCAAATTTCGTAAATTGAGCACCTGTTATAGTTATAACTACGTGTTTAACTCTATAAAGGTGCTCTATCAAGCCCCATGTGTATTTAAGCTGTTAAGTCTGTTAAGCTGGAATTAAATCTATCTGATGTAAACCTTTTTGCAAACACGTTATATAAGTTTTACCTCAAACTACTTAGAGTATACATGCAGACTTTATTTAAGTCTAATGTTACTATCAGCATATCGGCACACACACAACTAATTGTTCAGTCCATTTGTTAAGCTGCATATACACTTACTTGTAATCAAGTTTGATTACACTAGACAGTGTTCGACACTAACGGGAGTCCGGTGGTCCGAGACTCCAGAAAATGAGACTCGGACTCCTTGTTTTTGTGTCCAAGATGTCCGTCGGACTACTTCAAAATTATCTTTGAATTATTAAAAATCCCTTCGTTTCGCAAAATCAGAATGTCTAAAAAATATCTTACACAGAAAAAGTCATTGTCGAACACTGTCTATAAAAACCTCAAGTAGCATTATTTTTATTGGCACATTAAAATTTTAATAATTTAATATTCACCCTCTACTTCCTGCAGAAGGATGTTTTTGCGGCAATACCAAGTTGTAACCGCACATTTCAACCACTGCTTGAGAACTGTAAGATTTCCTCTTAACAAGGAAGATTATAGACAGCTGGTCTATTGATAGTGAGAAGTGTTCAATCAAAACTAATTGATGTCGGACGCATATACAAAACCAGAACAATACCATCATTGTGACTATGCACTTGAATAGTATTTTTCTTTAATCCCATGAAAATCCTTGTCTGGTCTACACGTTTGTTTTCAGAAGATGCATTGTTTATACTCCTAATTGTATTATAATGATGAAATAACTTTTTTTCAATTATAAAGTCTATGTTAGCAAAAAAAAAATGAAATTCCATTTACCAGTTTCAGTAAAACGACATGGAACGTTAAGGACCCCAGTCTGTTAACAATTTTTTTTAAACAAAAACCCTGTTCACAGTGCTCTGTCATATCTTACACAGCTGTACCTAGCAAGAGTCCTTATTAGACCTTATGAGCACAACTTACTTACAGTGAGCTTTTGTGATTACATTTTGCACATTTTAACCATCGTTCCTACATGATCCGTTATCAAAAAACACATTGTTAACAATAGAGATTATATTAATTTCTAATCTATAGAAACTTTGTAAAAAGATTTGTCTAAATGACAATTAGGAAAATTACAAAACTGCATTCAAAAACTTGGTTACCATGTCAAACTAAATGAAACATTTCTTAACATTCCCGATGTAACATGTTTACCAAATCCTCATGAAACGTGTTACGAACGCCTTTTAAATGGAATATTTGCCGAGTTTGAAAAGGGTTGAGGTCTACTGAAAAAAATGAATACCAGTGGGCTTAGACGTGATCCTTATGTGGGTGAAACTTTGAACAATCTAAAAGTCAATCAATGTTAAATCATCATAAAACAATCAGAACAATTGTACTCATGATATTTCAACTGAATACGAAATTGATTCTATCCGTTCCAAAATACGACCTAAGGTGAAAGTTGTTTAGGGAGGGATTATTTAGTAGTCACTCTTGTTAATCGTTCGGTTCGAGCAAAGTGTTTAAATGTTTTAGCTCACCTGAGCACAACGCGCTCATGGTGAGCTTTTGTGATTGCCTTTTGTCCGTCGTCCGTCGTGCGTCGTGCGTTGTGCCGCGTCAACATTTGCCTTTATAACACTCTAGATGCCACATTTATTGTCCAATCTTCATGAAATTGTTCAGAAGATTGGTCTCAATAATATTTTGGATGAGTTCGAAAATGGATACGTTTGCACGAAAAACATGACTGCCAAGGGGCGGGGCATTTTCCTGTTATGGCTATATATGGCTATAG
This sequence comes from Dreissena polymorpha, assembly GCF_020536995.1. Classification (NCBI taxonomy): domain Eukaryota; kingdom Metazoa; phylum Mollusca; class Bivalvia; order Myida; family Dreissenidae; genus Dreissena; species Dreissena polymorpha. Next base: position 80,779,470 of record NC_068357.1, on the reverse strand, counting down.
TAAAATCTTGTTAACGCTCCAGAGGCAACATTTATTGTCCGATCTTCATGAAACTTCGTCAGAAGATTTATCCCAATTATATCTTGGACGATTTAAAAAATAATGCCGGTTGGTTGAAAAACAAGACCGCCAGGGGGCGGGGAATTTGTCCTTATATGGCGATAGTAAAACCTTGTTAACACTATAGAGGCCACATCTATTTTCCGATCTTTATGAAACTTGTTCAGAAGATTTGTCCTAATGAAATCTTGGATGAGTTCGAAAATGGTTTCGGTTGCTTTAAAAACATGTCCACCAGGGGCGAGGCATTTTTCCTAATATGGCTATATATTGCTTTAGTAAAACCTTATTAACACTCTAGAGGCCACATTTATTGTCCGATCATCATGAAACTTGGTCAGACGATTTGTCCTAATGATATCTTGGATGAGTTTGAAAATGGTTCCGGTTGGTGGAAAAAGATGGCCGCCAAGGGGGAATGGCATTTTCCCTTATATAGCTATAGTAAAACATTGTAAACACTCTAGAAGCCATATTTATTGTCCGATCATCATGAAACTTTGTCAGAAGATTTGTCCCAATGCTATCTTGGAGCGGTTTGAAAATGTTGCTTGAAAAACATGGCCACCAGGGGGCGGGGCATTTTCCCTGATATGGACTTATGAATCTTCATGAAACGTTGTCAGAATATTTGTTTAAATGATTGGATGTTTATGAAAATGGTTCTGGTCTGTTGAATAACGTGGCTGCAAGGGTGTTCACTTGTCATTTAAGTTGGTAAGAACATTTTGTTCTAAAGACACATTGGGCTTCACAGAACAGGTCAACTCCTTTGAATCTCAGGTGAGCGACTTTGGGCCGTTCATGCCCTCTTGTTTTCATAGTACCCTGGGGTGAAAATTTGCCCCTCTATGCGGGTTATTTGCTTTATATGTATGGAGCAAACACTTAAAAATATCTTCTCTGAAACCGCAAGGCCAAGACAGTTGGTATTTAGCAGGTATCATTTTATTGTGTTCCCCTACCAAGTTTTTTAAAATATCGTCCCTCGGGTAAACACTTGCCACGCCAAATGATGAAGACATATTTTAAGACTTACATTAAACAATGTTTTCTCTCAGGTAGGGCAGGGATTTATTTAATGTTTAATATCATATACTGGCCCTGTAACAACTTTGTTAAAATCATCCCACTTTGGTTAAATTGACCCAGCCCTATGGGTTACTTGTTTAATTATATGCATATGTGAACACTTTGGAAAAAATTTCTGAAGCAGCAGGGCCAAGAGGCTTGTTATTTTGCATGTAACGTCATAGTATAGTCCATTGCTACAGTTGTTCTATCATGCCCCCTGGGGTAAAAACTTGCCACATCCAGGGACTCAAATTATTTATACAGACTTGTATAGTAGATATCGATAACTTTAAAAATAACTTTCTTCAAAACCGCAAGGGTCAGGGGTTTGATATTTGGTGTGTAACTTAAAGTAATTTTCCTCTTTTCTGCTTATAAGTTTTCTCAAATCATGTGTCTGGGTTCAAAACTAACAACAACGGAATTATCTTTGAATAATGGAAAAATCCCGTATTGCGAGATCAGAATGTCCGCACCTTTGAACATCCGATAAAAAGCCTCTCATCATTCTGCTTAAACACATAAACAAAACAAAACAATCCGAAATTATGTTGTTTGGCTCCTTGTCGCAGTGCTTGCAAGTAGCAAAATAAGAGAAACTCTCGAACTCTGAATCAACCCAATCTTGCAGTTGGTCGTTTTTTTACTAAGATATTTTCGATTGTAAAACTATCCTTCGCTGAACAGTTTCTTATCACTATAAAAATCATCACAAAACCCGTAATTGTTTACACATTGCACGTGTAACGGTCCCAAGGCAATGAGGATGGGAAGGACTGTGAATCAGTTGTGCGTAAATAATCCCATGTCACTATCAATCAATACTTTCAGGGGCTTTGTGGCGGTTAGTTGGCTTTATTATTTTATGTTAACTATTATAGGGAACATGTTTAAAGTAATGGGCTGATACAAGACATCCCGAAGCTCAACAAGCAAGCATATATAAATGCATTATATAATTTTTTTTTAATTACACTAATTCGCTTAAATATTTCTGGCATGTGTAAAATAATTTTGCAATCTGGGATTACAAATGACAACAAAGATTGAACAGCAGTCACGTTGAACTTCGATCTGAAACCAAACAAGAAAGAGGATTTAACAATTTATGGTTAAGATGTGTCAAAAACCGAAAAATACGGTATAAAAAGTGTCATAATTTTTCGACTTCCTGAAGTATGGTCGGACTCATGGTTATGACGACTCGGAATGTGTACTATATGATGCTGAGTTTAAAATCTTTTTTTTATTCAATATAATACATACAATGTATACATGTATATGGTCATACAACATAGTGATTGTACAAAGCAATAAAGTTCAGACATGTTATACAATATATGCTAATATATATTTTTTCTAAAGAGAAAAGAAAAGAACAACAGAAGAATAGTTATGAAAAATGATGAGTTGTATAAAGTCGGAAGAAAGCATACTGGACATGTGTGTTTTTTTGTATAATCACAATGATCTTATAAGATTGAAAAAAATATACACAAATTTTTTAGAAAGATAAACTAACATTAGAGTGAAATGTATATAAGTGGAAAAACATTATGAGAATTTAATCCGATTCCATTTTTGTTCAAAGATTTGAAATGTGTCATTACTGAGGGCTATTTCTTTCGCAATCTGGATTTTAAGTTTAAGACTATGGACAAAACAATTAAAATTTGGTACTTGTTTTTTGTACTTCATGTTAAAGATAAAATATTTCATCAATATAAGAATAAAATTCACAATATTATTACAGTCTATTGATTTCAATGAATAAATTCCGAAACTTACATTTAAGAAAGATAGTTTAACGTTTAGTTGCTGTTGTTCAAGAAAAGATATTAATTGATTCCAAATAGGCTGGATGTGTTTGCACTCCCAAAAAAGATGTTCTATAGTTTCGATGTTTTCACCGCAGACGTCACACAGATTTGAGTTAGATAATTTGCATTTAAAGAGATATTTATTTGTAGCCATAATTCTATGGATGTATTTATATTGAAAATTTCTCAGTGTGCTTTCAATATTTGTTTTATATGGCATGGTAAATATGTGTTTCCAATTAAGTTCATGTTCTCCGAAAAGGACTTGCCATTTATTTTGGGTTTTGGAGTTTTCTGTAGGGTTTTTAATTTGTAGTGTGTAAAATATTTTATTCGGTTTGTTTTTTCTTCCAAGTATGTTTTCTACGAATGTTGTTTGAGTACATGGTGTATTATTTGTATTGATTTCAGATTTAATATGTATGGGTATGCTTTTGATTAGTGTGTAGTACTTCAGAACATTATTTGAAGGTATTCCGTATATGTAGCATATATTATCAAAAGAGTAGAAATCCTTAATTCTGTAGTCATATAATTGGTCGACATATTTAATGCTTCGTTCAACCAATCTTTATAGAAAAACGTCTTATTGTTTAAAGTTATGTCTTTATTGTTCCATAAAATAATTTTACTGCTGGTTTGGGTTTCTTGGTTATGAGTGACATCATACCATGCTAATAGAACATCAGACAGAAATGTGTTTTCGTTTGCAATTTCATGTAAGATAGTATTGCTGATGTTGCATTCAAAGAGTAAGGAGTCACCATATTTTTTAAGGATTTTCTGGTAGAATAATTTCCATGTATTTGTATTGGTATTATCTAGGTATCTTTTAACCCAGCTGCATTTGATTGCATTCAAGAATGAGTCAATGTTCGTTAATTGGATACCTCCATTTTCTACAGATTGAATTAACTGAGTTCGTTTTATTTTATCAGGCTGACCGTCCCATATGAAATTAAATATTGCTGATTTTATATCGTTAATAACATCATTTGGTGGATTTGGGAGAACTGTTAATACATAAATTAATTTAGGAAGTGCAAACGTTTTCAATACTGTGTTTTTCCGATTAGTGTAAGTTTACGGTGATGCCATGATTTTAAGCAGTTTTTAAAATTCTGTAATTTAGGTAGTATGTTTTTAAGATCTGTATCCTTTTCATTATTTGTGAAAGTAATTCCTAACTTTGTGGCTTCATCGGATGTCCAATTAATCTTCATTTCTGTTTTATATAGGACATCACTTTGTTTTAATTTACCTTTTCGTAGCACAGTACATTTACTTTTGTTTAGTTTAAGACCCGATGTCATTCCGTAAAGGGTTAGTGACTCTATTAGGTTATGGAAAGAATCGTAATTGTCGTTTAAAAAATAAGTTGCATCTTCAGCAAATAGGGACTGTTTGATATCTTCATCAGGTTCTAGTGATATGCCGTTTATGTGTGTATTTGATTGGATGTGATGTGATAGATACTCGATGCAAATAATAAATAGCGATGATGAGAGAGGACATCCTTGTCGAACCCCTCGTTCGATGTTAAAACTGTTTGAAAAGAAGCCATTGTTAATGATTATACTGTTAATATTGGTATAGAATAGTTTGACCCATTGAATGAGACTTTCACCAAAGTTCATATTTTCTAAGCAAGAGAACATAAATGAATGATCAAGCGAATCGAATGCCTTTTCAAAGTCTGCAAAGAATATTAGACCAGGATTGTTTGAATTGTTGAAATAGTTTATGCATTCTTGGATAAGACGAACGTTTTCACCAATGTAACGTCCTTTTATGAAACCAGATTGAGATTTTGAAATGATTGATGGTAATATTTTTTTTATTCTGTTTGCTATACGTTTAGTTGCAATTTTATAATCATTGTTTAGTAAACTAATCGGGCGCCAGTTTGATAAGAATTCTAAGTTTTTTCCAGGTTTTGGAATAAGTGATATTATACCTTGTTTTTGTAGCGTAGTTAAGTTTTCGTTGTTAAATGAATAGTTAAGTGAATTAATTAGATGTGTCTTTATATCGTTCCAGAATATTTTATAAAATTTGATTGTGATGCCATCAGATCCTGGGCTTTTGTTATTTTGCATTTCTTTTAGGGCTTATCCACATTCATATTCATTAAGCAATCCGTCGCACAGTTCTTTTTCCTCTTGGTTTAAAGCGTGATGTGTATTTTTAAAAAGGGTGTTATTTTCAACATTTTTTCGTTTATAGAGGGTTTCGAAAAATAAACGTTGTTCTTCTAGTATTTGAGTTATGTTTGTTATATCTTTGCCATTGACTACTTATTTGTGAACAGTTTTTTGTTCACTTCTACGTTTTTCAATGTTTGCGAAGTATTTTGTATTTCTTTCATTGTGTTCAACATGCTGTGCACGCGCTCTTAGTATTATTCCATTGAGATGTGTATGATTCCATCTAATATTTGTTTTTTAATGTTATTTCATTTTCAATGTCGGTGGTATCATTTGTGTTTGTTTGATGCAATTGTTTTTCAAGTATTTCAATGGTTTTGATGGTTTCAGTTTCAAGTTTGTGTGATTCTTTTTGTTTAAATGATGTGTATCTAATTGCTGTGTTACGTATATTTCCTTTAATTACTTTCCATAAGGTGTTTGGGTTTGCATCTTTATTATTTTGAACTGTATTTAATATTTCCTGTTTTATTTGTGTTTGATATTGTGTATCCAATAAGATGCTGTTGTTAATTTTAAAGTATCCTTGGCCTCTTTCAGGTTGTATTTTGTGCAGTTTAAGTTCAACTAGAGAGTGGTCAGTCATAAATCCTGGTTTTATGTTACATGTTTCAATAAGGTTGCAAAGTGACTCTGATATTAAAAATTAGTCTAATCTTCAAAATATTGTTGGTTTTGTGTTTGAGTGCCAGGTGTATTTGCTTTCGTTGGGATTAACTGTGCGCCATATGTCTATCATATTGTAGTTTTCAAGTATGTTATTTAAAATGTTTCTATTTTTAGGATGAGTATAAAGGTTTCCCTTTTTTATCTAATAATGGGTTAAGAACAATATTGAAATCACCACCGACTATAATGTTTTTAACTTGATTATTAATTATAAAGGATTGTAATGTTTCGTAAAAAGTCGGATCATCTATGTTAGAGCCGTAAATGTTGATTAATGTTAATTGTGTTTCGTGTATTTTGATATCTATACTTGCTTGTCTGCCAATTATTATTTCATTAAAGTTATCGACTGTGATCCCTATATTATTTTTTATCAGAAAGGCAATGCCTTGTTTATTAGTATGTTGTCCACTAAGATAGATGTCTCCGTCCCATTCATCTTTTAAGGTTTGTGCTAAAGTATGTGTTAAGTGACTTTCCTGTAATAGGCATATACTTTTTTTTTTCGTCTAACCATTTGAAAATCTTTATGCGTTTGTCTTTATTGTTTAGCCCTTTAACATTTAGAGTTCATAATTTAATGATTTAAAAAAGTAGTGGGTGATATAAATGATAATTTGTGTGTGTTTGTCCAGTAAGTTTCTATTTTAAAACATGTCCAGTTAGATTCTACTATAAGACATAAGATGTTCACATATGCAAACAAAAATAGAAAACAAAAATTATGGATACAAACAGATGAATATTCCATAGAAAAAGAAGAAATGAAAAAAAAAACAATAATGAGAAAAAACAACAACAATAAAACGACAAGTCCCCAATAACGACACAAAAAAGCGTACTTCCGTTCACTGGAAAATACACAAACTGATTGACGAATAGTGATCTGAGAAGCAAAAAGTACACATATAACACGTTAGATTGTATGGTAACTTATAATAATAATAATAATAATATAATAATAAGAACTTCATAATCGTGTGTGGAGGGTGGTTCGGTGCGTGTGTGTGTGTGTGTGCGGGTGTGTGCGGGTGTGTGCGCGCGTGTTGCGTGCGCGTTTTATGCGCGTGTGTTGTGCATGCACGTGTTAATGAGTGTGCGCACGGGTTTGTGTGTGCGCGTGTGTGCTTGTTTGTGTACAGTTGTGGGTGCGTGAGCCAGTGTGCGTGTGTGTGCGCGAGCGCGCGTGTGTGTGTGCACGTATGCGTGTGTGTGCGTAGTTGTGTGTGTGCGCGCAAGCGAGCGCACGCGTATGTGTGTGTGTGTGTGCTGGTTGTGTAAACAAATCGTGGATGTGCGGGTGTGTGCGCGAGTGCGTGTGTATGCGTGCACGCATGCGTGTGTGCGCGCGAGAGCGCGCGCGTATGTGTATGTGTGCGTGTGTTGGTTGTGTAAAAAGAAAAAAAAGACGCGTGTGCGGATGCGCATGTGTCTGCGGTTGAGTGCGCGCGTGTGTTTTGAGTGTTTGTATGCGTGTGTGCGCACTTGTGTGTGCGCGAGCGAGCGCGCGCGTATGTGTATGTGTGCTAGTTGTGTAATAAAAAACGCGGTTGTGCGGGTGTGTGCGCGAGTGCGTGTGTTTGTGTGTGTACGTATGCATGTGTGCGCGTGTGCGGATGAGCGTGTGTCTGCGGTTGAGTGCGCGCGTGTGTTTTGTGTGTTTGTATACGTGTGAGTGTATGTGTGTATACATGCATGTGTTTCAAACATCTCGCTGTATTATTATTTTTCACTGTGAGTACCTGTATATCGTAAGACACGTTATAATAATAAATAATCTAATGTTACAATAACGACTATAGCAAAACTATTGCAATGACAAAAAAGTTATCCTGATACAAACATTTGTTGTGTTATTATTTGTTAAAAGGTTCATGATAGTTAAAAAGAATCTATGCAACTATTGTATTTGAAATCATCTATTGAATATATCTGTATATCCTCATTTATTGTTAAACACAATTAATGCAATCAGTACACGTCTTAGTAATATGTTATCTAGGAGACGTTAAGCACATTTCAAAATAACACGAAATGTGTTGAGATCAAGAGACATATACACGAGTACATTCTTATGTCCGTCGCATTGTCGATCTAACAATGCACGAAAACGAAAAACTAATTAGATCGAGTGACGGACATTCATACGTTTTTGTTTGATAAGGAAAAGTTTTAAAGCATTTTGTACCTCTGGAATGTTACTCTTGTATTCTCGCTTTGACTGTATCTGGCCTACAGTTAATCTAGTTCCGAAAAAAAATGAACTAGAATTACCACCAGATGTGTTTATACTATTGTAACAAAAATTATGAGCGTCTTACTCTCTATGAATTTTGTAAATTGTATTAACAAAAAAGATAACAAAACTATGTTGTCCTGTTTGGAAAAAGGATAATTGACAACATAAGTGAAGTGGATTTGTAGAGCATATACAATATACCCCTTACATATGTAAATACAGATATAGATAAATATCCTTAAATCACAGTTCATGAGAGGCATAAAAAAGCGCACTTCAGTATAATGGAAATACACAAACTACTTCAAATAGTGATTGAGAAAACAAACCGTATATATATATACACCGTTGATTGTATGGTAACTTATAATAATAATAATATGACAATACAAATTGTGTGGGGGATGATTCGGAGCGTGTGTGTTTGTGTTTGTGCGTGCGGGTGTGTGCGTGTGTTCCGCGCGTGTGTAATGCGCGTGTGTTGTGCTTGTTCGTGTCAAGGAGTGTGCGCGCGGATTCAAGTATGTGTGTGTTTGCGCGTGTGTGTGAATGTGTGTCCGTGTGTGTGTGTTCGTGCGCGCGTGTGTGTATGTGTGCTTGTTTGTGTATGGTTTGTGTTTGTGCGAGCGCGCGTTCGTACGTGTGCGCGAGCTCGCGTGCGGGATTGTGCGTGCTCGTATGCGTGTGTGCACGTGTGTGTGTGTGCGTGCGCGAGCGCGCGCGTATTTGTGCATGTGTGTGTGCTGGTTGTGTACATGCGTGTGTGCGTGTGTGAGCGTGGGAAATATTTTAATTTTTATTAACAAGAGGATTACAAAAATTTGTTGCCCGGTTTAGAAAGATGTTAATTGACAACATACGTGAAGTGAAATTGTATAGCAAATACAATATACTGACTACACATACTTGTATGTGTAGCATATATTTTTTTTGTATTTTTATAATACATATATTCTAAGCACCATACGCTTCATATATAAATATAGAACAATGTTCTTAAGTGCGTAATTATAACAATGCAGGTGTTATATGTTTAGGATAAAAAATGAGTAAACACGCTAAAATGTACAAAAAGATAATCCTCAACACAGGAAGTGCGTAAATATGCACAGCTAAATTGACAAAATAATTATCCTCAACACAGAATGGTTGTTTTACTCTTAACTTGATTGATTTGAACGTGGAAGTTTTGTTATTTAACATGAGTAGGTGTCTGGATAGTTGTCTATGAGCTATATAAACAAATATAATCAAAGAAGGTGCAGATCTACCGGGGAGAAATGCACACAAAATACATTAAATCCATATACTGTTATATGCATTTTTAAAATAATAAGAACACAGTTCTTTTAATAAAAAAATCTGCTTCTGAAAATAATAAACTATGAGAAAACACAGTAATAAGTGATATGCATTTGTAAATAAATACGAACGCAGTTCTTTTAATAAAAAAATCTGCTTCTGAAAAAAAACTATGAGAAACACAGTGATAAGTGATGAAATTAAATATATTGTACAGTTGCTTTCTATACAAATACAATATACAACTTTACTTGACGTTTTGGTCCGGAAGTATGTTACCAAGGCATATTTGTATATATTTTTTAATTAATATTGTTTGTTGACTAATGTTACTATTTTGTGTCTTTTACCTCAGTTTATTATAATAAGTCATGTATAAAGTGTTGTGCTCTTTTACCTAAGTTTACTACGATAGGTTATGTATACAATTTTGTGTTGTTCTTATACCTAAGTTTATTACAATTGGTTATGTATAAATAAACATATATGTATTTTTGTCGATGTTTAATGAGATGTAGATTTATATCTCAGTCTTATTTGAGCATCATCGCTGTTACATTTTCTGTGTAGATGACGGGACGTTTCTGTCGCTTGATGACACCTTCCTGGCGTACGAGGTGTTGTCCTTTCCTGGCCACGGCTTACTAAGCCAAGTCTGATATTGGTAAGATTTTATTTGCTCAGGTCGGTCACTGCCTCTGAATCTAGCAAACAACTTCCCTTCGTAGGACCATGCTCTGTCTATAAGCGTAGGCTCTTTCAGGCGTAGCGACGCAAGAACCTCGGTATTTTTTTTTGGTAAGATCTTCATTGATGAAAATCCCTGTGCCCTTTAGTAATTTCGCTCTTTTCATGATTTCTAGTTTTGTCTGGCGTCTCACTAATTAAACAATTACTGGTCTGTTTGTATTGTGAATGTATTTGCCGAGCCTATGTGCCACATCAATGTCTCTATATTCTATACGTATTCCTAATTTTTGATATATCAGATTAGCCGATTGTTCAGCAACGGCATTTGAAGTTTGGTTTTCGTTGTCATTCAGAAGGCCAGTAATTCGGACGCTGTTTCGCCGACCGTACTGTTCCAGGTCGTTAAGACTGCGCTTTCTCTGAGGATTGTTCTTTTTGTTTTAACAAGTCAATTTCCAGATTTTTTTCCTCGATTTGTTGTTTGAGCGACTCGACCTCTTTTGCTTGTTCGAACATATTCCCTTCGATTATTTCGATTCGTTACATCACTGAGCCCAGAAGTTTCTCTTTAAGTTCTTCGAGCGTTTCCCTTATGATTTTTTTTATGATTAAGTTGTCATCTTTTGTTAGTACATTTGACAATTTTGAGCTGATCTCTTGTAAGCGCTTTTCGATCGATGATTGCGATTGATCTGCTGGCATTTCCGTTTCTTTACTTGTCATGAAATCAGTCAGGCTTTTCAGGTTTGATATAGCTTTGTCGGTCTTTTTCTTTTTATTATGTCTCTTATTTTGCTTTGATGCTACGGGTGTTTCAAAAACTGGTGGTTCTAAACGGCTATCGTCTGTTAAAGCACTTTCACTTGCTGTTGATGAATGGGGTCTTTTATTCATTGTTTGTAGTCATAACCAGAGTTTAAAATCTTACCAATTGGCTTAACTGTGTCAATATGTGTATTCAACTTATTTCATGGTGCCTCCCAAAGTGATATTGTATTTCTCTTTAAATATCTAAAATTATGTATGTTAAATTCAATCACTTAATAGAATTATTGTTTTTTATCTATAAGTTGTTTTATCATTTTATATAACAATAGAAACTGTAAAGTGTGTGAGTACTAAAATTATGTTCTGTTCGGTTCTATAATGAGTACTCGAATTTTTATTCGCATTCGTAAGTTGTGCGATTAGTTCTAGGATGAGTGTTAAGTTCGACATGATATCAAACCGGTTCATATGCCATGAATATGCCTATCAAAGGCGGTGACCTCAGCTTAAACTATTTTTAAGGTTAAATGCTGAATTGTTTGAATTGTACAAGTTTGCTAAACAAGATATCACTAATTTGTTATAAAAAAATTCTTATGTTATAAAAAGTGTCTTTATGCTGATGTCTCTGGCGTATAATAAGTATCATAAAACGTGAGACTTAAACTATCATTGTTTTCCACAATCACCAGAAACAATTATTGTCATTATTAGATATACATATCTACTATTATGTTTATGTATAGATGATTACTATGTGTCTTAATGCATCCATTTGCTGATTCTGCCAATAAAGTGAACTTAACTGGTATCATTATCATAATATAAATATCGTGGTAAAAGAGTGTATGTTTCTTTTTGTATTTATTCCAACCGAACTGGCTTTTTATTTCAAGGTTTATACAGTTTCATAAGAATTATATTTCCATTTTATTGAAAATGGACATAATTTAAAAGCAGTTGCGCATCGCAAATTTGGGACATCACAAAAATGGGAAAACAACTGTGTTTACAATTAAAAAAAGCCAAAAGTTATTAGAAAAAACTGATAAAAATAACAGTTTAAACAAAATAAACACATTTTTATAGCATCATTTTTTTAAAAAGGGTTCAAAAGTAATTTTTAAAGAAGCGCATGTTACTCCAAAAATTGTCAAAACGTTTAGTTTCAATACTTATTGGTAAAAGCCTGTAACAGTTTAACGAAAATGCATGTCTATGGAGATGTTGCAAATACAAGTATGAACATGTAATTGTTACAGTCATTTTCGTTTTATTCAGATTTTGATCTAGGATATGTTATACATTCTGAACGACATCGACCATCGATGAATATATTGTATATATATATTATAGGAGTGTACTCATGGGCTTAAACCCCAATGTATGTTGAAATAAAATCTAAACTATACACTCTCCATTTTTGTCGATATCGTATGTTGACCGATCCACGAATTTTAGGAAAACACATAGGAAAATGACCGACCAAAAACACGTTTTCTTCTCATTAATCAGAAATCGAAAAAAAGATCGCGTCCATAAAAAGTCATTTAAACCACTCGCATTCCCTGCTGAGGAATGTACATGAGTTTCCGGTATTAATTTAATAGTAATAAAGGGAGCAATGGTCTTATTGTTGGACGCTGGTTTTGGGATCGAAAGGTCCCTGTTTCGAATCCCGCCTTCACCACTGGAAATTTCCTGAGCAAGAAAATTATCCCACATCTGCTCCTCTCCACCCAGGTGTTTAAATAGGTACCTGTGGGGACAATAAGCCAATGTGCCATGGCTGCAAACTGCCAAGATGTTAACGGACGACTTATGACCCAGTGATCAGAGGGAAGATGTGAAGCGCCTCTGAATGCACAAGCTGTTTGAAAAGGGCGCTATATAAATGTGGTAACAAATACACAAAACTATCATTGCGAGTACTTTATAGGTAAACGTAAGTTTGAGTCCATGTAAAAACTTTATTTCAATTTAACAGTTTACAAGTGACTAGACCGATTGTTTGAATAGAATATCAATGATCGATAATTGATTTGTAAACCATACTCAATGTGCGTATTTTAGATTGTACGCATACTGTCTTTCGGTGCTCTTCTACATTTAAATAAACGCTATTATTAGAATTGATCAATACAACTTGGTACTCAACCACCGAATTTAATCGATAAATTGAATTGAATGGTGACTGCTTAAATGCATTAATATGGAGGTTTAAGCTTTGTTGAATTAACAGGTACCGTTTTGTCATATAGAAATGCATTTAAACTGCATATATTATATTTAATAATTTATTATTGTAAACTGCATGTGTGGTTGTTTAAGAAACGCGTTCCATTCAAACGTATTATGTTTCCCAAAAGTACTACGACATACTTTTGATGTTATGCTCTTTAAGCATTTAAACTATAAATTTCAAGGTATTAAGAAATGTGCTCTCTCTATTTTGTCTTAATTAATTGCTAAGATGTTTTTTAAAACACCATTGATAGTGTATGTTGTGTTTCAATCTTGCGAAAAATCATTACACAAATAGTATAATTTACTTATTCATGTGTGCATAATTTTTAACTGATTCCAATTGACTTTATGTCAAGATTTAAATACTCATGGACCATTCTTCAAGATCTGAACATGATACCGATTCATAAATTCACAGACAAAACATTGAATGCTTAACAAATATGTTTTGTGTTTTCGAAAGACGGCTCCATACAATAATGACATCCAGGGTAATTCAAATAGCTTTGTCGATTGGTAAATATAGGTACTAAGAATATGTTATATGTTTGTACACTAAACAAATCAGGGGAACACGATGATGTATTGAACATCTTTTCGAAATTACATATTCGTATTAATTGAACTTAAGTGTACTAAACTGCATGTGGTTTACAAAACTATCATTGTTTAAATCTTCTGATGTTATCGGAATTTCCTCCAAAGGATAATGGTAAAGATTTTGGTTAGAGTTCGGGAAGTTAAATAGGGTTAGGGTTCGGTTAAGGTTAAGGGTAAGGGTTTTGGGATTTTTTCCAAAGTCATGGAAATCAAGATAAACAGTGTAAGTACACACTTGTTATGCGCTCCTAGGTAACCGTTGAAGTTGGGGTCACCATGTGCACGTGTCAACACAAGATGCACTGGAGCGTGGTAGCAATACTGGTGAACCTCGTTGCCCTCGCCCTCTATACCACCGCCGTGGCGTCGCATCACTGGGCCACTAAAACGGACGCCGGCTATGCTACGCACGCCGGTCTATTTACGGCTTGTCCGAAGATTAATGGTACCTGCTATGACACCCATTACCATTTCAACGAATATTCACACGGTACCGAAGTTTTTAATATTGTTTAATCCTTCCACATATGTGTAGTGGTTCAAGAAAACTCTAATAATCGTGTTTAGCCCGTAGTCTTCGGACAAAAAAATATGCCGATGTCTTTTTATGATTTCCATAGCCGTTGCATGGCGGCGGCTCAGTTGTATTCATTTAGCCGTGATGGTGTTTGTTTGGTGCTGTTGTATACTGTTTGACAATCGGACACTTGCCATCAATTATAATATTTATCAACCAATGATTTGCTTGACTTTTCACATTCCTATCTTATTAAACTAAAGGTGGCATCATTGCCAGCGCTGTCTTGAACGGGTTTGTGTCAAACATTAACGCCCTAAAATACAATATTACACAGGTACTATCATAATTGTATCCCGCTAATATCCCACATGTTGTGTCTCTTTCAGAGAAAGGTGTCATTATTGCCAGCGCTGTCTTGAACGGGTTTGTGTCCAACATTAACGCCCTAAAATACAATATTACACAGGTACTATCATAAAAGTATCTCGCTAATATCCCACATGTTGTGTCTCTTTCAGAGAAAGGTGTCATTATTGCAAGCGCTGTTCTGAACGTGTTCGCGCTGATCGGCTACTATTTCTTTACGGTCCTATCCGTATTTTTCTTGTGCGGCCTCTACGAAGAGAAACGGCTGGCCACTTATGCAATCATAACTGCCTATTTCGCAGGTAAAGCTATACTTTATACTAGTACTCGAGTAAAAGCTATACTTTATACTAGTACTCTAGTAAATCTTGTGTCTTTTCATATGCATTTCCATTACGCTAATCTAGTGAAAGTTCAGATGGTTTTAGCTGATATCATGCAAGTAAGCACAACGATTAACTGACATTACCAAGTATTGGAATATAAATTATGTTTACATATGTTATGCAGCATTGTATCCTTGCCTTCTACTTAGTTTAATCAAAGCATAGCCATGGGGTCATAACCTGTACACCCGGAATTCAATTTATTTATATTGACTTTTATTTAAACAAAAACTCAACAATATTTTTCTGAAAGCACAACACCCGCATATATAGTACGGGTGGTTAACATTGTATAGTAGTTTTTCTTCAACCTTTTTTTACAAATAATTGTCTTTGATAAAAAATAGGCGTCACCCAATGGTCAAATTTGTATTTGTTTTTATTTGCTTCAATTAATAGCGTGTCTGTTTGTCATTACTGAAACAAGAAATATTTCTTGTGAAATGCATAGCTGTAATAAACATATTATTGTGGACGCTATTTCCATTAACATGTTTCTATTAATCTCTTACATTTACCTCAGTTGACCATTACTAACAAAGAAGTTGTTTATGTGTACACGAGAATTGCTCCTTTGCAAATTCCTGGCCTCTACTCTCTGAGTCTGTTATCCGTCATTCCATGCCTAATATATATTACTTATTTTTCTTGCAGGATTCCTTGCCGCCATTGGCATAGCGATGTACGCAGTGGCCATCAAGCGACTTGATTACTCCCTCAGTTGGTCCTTTGTACTGGCTGTTCTAGGGCTGATCGTCAACATGGCCGCCGGCATTCTCATGTGTGTTGGACGCAATATCAGTAAGATGGCTACCGACGAGGAAAAACCGACGTCGCAGCATCCCATAGAAAATATTGATCTTGACGTCACCCGGCGGAAGCAATGGCATGAGGAGGAAGGACAGGAATTTGGTGGCAAACTTCCTAGAAAAAAGCCACTTCCGGGAGCGTCCAAGTAAAAAGACCATCTTATTGCAATGCAACCTCATATTGTGCATAAGATTACACTCCGATAAATATGGACACAAATATGCGAAGGGCTGTGCAACGGAAACCACGACCAGTGGGGTCCAGGTAGAACAAATAACTACAGCAATTTCATAAGGAACTTACGAACGAAGTGTTGTTTTACGCAATTCATCTATACAATGTATGTCAAAGCAACTATTTAATATGAAGTACGTAAATGCTATCTTTGCATTTTGTTCCAAACGCCACTTTTAAATTCATCGCTAAATAACAAAAGTAGGCGATTTATGTGGTAAACACATTCATCTACCTGATGCAGTAAAATATAATAATATTTCTCCATCTTGTACATAGTAATTGAAACTGGCTGCGCAATGATGGATTCATCTCTTATATTTTACAACGTCAGTTAATATCGATATGTTATTATGAGATCTGCTTTTTATATTTACCTTCGACATCGTTGTTTGTGCGGAAAAAGCGTCCGTATACAGACCAACTGTGCACGGGCCACACATCCACCTCGATCCAAGTTCGACGCACATACTCAAATAGCGACATGGCTAGGCCGACCAATGTCTCGAACACGGGGACGATGTGCTCCGAAGGCAAGTACGGCAGACAAAGAAGTTTCGTGATGAAGGCGTATGTGCCCTTGTTCTGCTTGTACTCTCAAAAATCACAAAAAAGCAAAAAATATACCCTATATTCATATCAAATCATATAATATTTCATATTTAATAGAAATACTGCTGACGACAACTCGAACAATGAGAAAAAGTTTAAAAACAAAGTTATACTACAGAACTAAGATATCCGAATTTTCTTTGTTCCTCTCTAATTCCCGGGACCGAGAGCTCATAATTGTGGTCATTTTGAACATGATTTGCACTTTCCTTCCTTTGACAACTGTCCATTGGCGCGGCAATTTCACTCAAAAGAAGTCCAGTGTGGTTATTGTCAGTAAGACCGGTGTGTACACAATGAGGAAAACCTGCTTATTTTTCTAAATCGAAAGTACAAACACATTCTTGAACGAACATTTTTAAAATACATAACTACAAGTCAAATGAGCCTGCACGGCGCATAAAATATATCAACTACGACTTGCTTTAGTGAAAGAGATACTATAAATATTAAATAAACTCAATACACAATGGTTATTATCGAATAAGCCTTGTCTGAAATCAACTTTGGGAAATAGAATAAATGATTTACATAAAACGTACAGTTCCGAATATCCAATTACTATTTATCCGGTGTTTTATCTAAATTCCCATCGCTATTTCTTTATGTTTAATTGTAGATCCAAAGTCAATATAACGTATAACTCTTAATTTAATTCCGTTTTAAAATTTTAGCGTCTAACAATTTACTACAACCCGCAACACAGTTTAATGAAGCGAGTACTTGATATGATAGATATGTTTACAATTGCAAAAAACCCGCGTAACGTTATCTTTCCGGGGTAGGTTAAATATGGATAAACAACGAACAACAGATATGGAATGAGTGATATTGGGAATGGACGTCATCTATTGATGACGTTTAATTGAACGAATGATAATGGCGACTAAAATTCGTTAAGCTCCAGCGTATAGCAGCGATTTGATCCTCTTGAAAACTGGCCCAACACCTTTGCTGAAATTTGACATATGGACCAGAACGCGATCTACCTGTTGGCGTATTCGTTTAAACAGGGAAAATCTAGTTTTTATTAAATCATGAAAAAGTGATTATTGCACGATCGCTATAAACACGTGGCTTGGCCGGAAGTACATGTAGCGTTAATAGCAACCCCAAGACAATTCACCCCCAGGAGACAATTCACGCGCTACACACTTCAAATTTGATTTTAAATATTTATTTTCGTACCCAAAATATTTCGTACCCATATTTTTTCGTACCCATTTTTTTCTAACCCATTTTTGTCGTACCCATTTTTTTCGTACCATAATTTTTTCGCACCACATTTTTTTCGTACCAAATTTTTTTTCGTACCCAAATTTTTTTCGTACCTATTTTTTCGTACCCATTTTTTTCGTACCCAATTTATTTCGTACCCAAATGTTTTTTTCCTACCCATTTTTTTCGTACCCAAATAATATCGTTCCCAAATATTGTTCGTACCCAATTTTTTTGTGTGTACCCATTTTTTTCGTACCCAAATGTTTTGTTCGTACCCAATTTTTTTCGTACCCAAATGTTTTTTGTACCCAAATTTGTTCTCACTCAATTTTTTTGTTTCGTACCCATCTTTTTCGTACCCAAATTTTGTTCGTACGCAAATTTTGTTCGTACCCAATTTTTTGCGTACCCATTTTTTTTCGTACCCAAATTTGATTCGTACCCAAATTTTTATTCGTTCCCATTCTTTTGTACCCAAAATAGTTTTTCGTACCCTTATTTTTTTCGTTCCCTTTATTTTTTGTACTCTTATTTGTTTTCGTTACAATTTTTTTTCCTACCCACATTTTTTTCGTACCCAATTTTGTTTCGCACACAATTTTTTTCGTACCCAAATTTGTTTCGTACCAATTTATTTGTACTAAAAATTTTGTTGTTCGAACCCATATTTTTCGTACCCAAATAGTTTTTCGTACCCTTATTTGTTAATACCCTTTTTTCGTCCTCAAATTTGTTTTCATACCCAATTTTTTTTTCGTACCCACATATTTTTTCGTACCAATTATTTTTATAGAAATAATCGATTTTCAATTTGATTTGATCTCTCCACTCATTCCATCCCGCGAAACCCTTAAGGTTTCGCAACTCTAGTAACTGATAGTATCATGAATAATTAATTTCGACTGTATGTAATATAATATAAGAAATTATTGAGTCTCTTCTACATTTTATTTTGATAGTACTAAAATATCACTAGACAGTGCACTTACTAACCATTTTAAAATTTCGTAAATTGAGCACCTGTTATAGTTATAACTACGTGTTTAACTTTATGAAGGTGTTCTATATTATCACGGCTCGTGTTTTTCCTGTCTGTTAAGCTGGGATTAAATCTATCTGATGTAAACATAGCCGTAAACACGTTTTATAAGGTTTAACTCAAACTACTTAGAGTGTACATGCAGACTTTATTCAAGTTTTATGTTACTATCAGCATAGCGGCACACACAAACCTAGTCTATTGTTTACCTACATATACACTTACTTGTTATCAAGTTTGATTACACTAGACTTCCGCTGTCGATAAAATGGACAGGTTACACTAAAGTTATGCAATCAGGGATTTCCGTTATGTATTACAGCATCGTTCTAAGATGCATTATGACGATTCAGAATGTGCACACACGGCATTATTTGCATTATATACTTGGCAAGGCTTATGTGCATGGATATGCTCTACCATTTGGGTCAAAAGTACAAATACGCCAACAGCTAAAAAAAGATATCACCGCGGTGACAAAATTGTTTAATATTTGATTTCGATATAGGAGATCTACTTTCTTAAGCAATATTAATATTAATTACCCGAACATGCCAGAATTAAAGTCTGATACCTGAACTGTCGGTTAAAAGTAAATATTTTATTTATTAATGGTGACGAAACTCCAATATAAAAAATCGTTTTATGCGGCATCCAAATCAAATGCAAAGGAAAGAGAACGTGTCTTTTTAAAGATTACCATGACAGCCAAGTGGGAAGTGAAGGAAGAGAACAAGCAGGACATTTTCTGCTTCAACACAAGGCTCCAAATAAAATCATTACATGTGCATGTTATGGTCGTGGTTTCTTTAAATGTCATTTATTTGTCGTGTAATTAGTTATAATATATTTAATGAATAAATTGCAAATTTATGGCGATTTTTTTAATTCATGTTTATTGTTAATGTAAAAGTATGAACAAGTCAAATAAAAGAGCAAACCTCTCAACAGTAAGTCAATCGAAATCAATTGAAGTTGGCCAAAACTATATACATGTACGAGAAAAACATGCAGCGAGAAAACTTATCTTGTTCATATGTGCTATTCATTAGGTCATGCTAAGTAGATATTCAACATCATTAACAATAAAATAGTTAAACTACTATCGAGGCTAATATCTCCCATATTGTTTTGACGTTTCGGTAGCTATCATGCCAGCGCGAAAGAACGAAACATAAACTCATCGCAACGACAAAAAGAGCGGCTATATTTAAGTTTCCGGACGTTCTGGCGTGGTGTGGTTTTCACGACCAAGCAACTCGCCAATACGCCATCACGAAGGAACCACACAATGACGAAAAAGACTCCAAAACAATGATTATAAAATGTGTCGCCTTTTGTGTTGTTCTTGTGACTTTCAAACACACCAAACTCACCAGACAAATATGGCCGTAATAAGCCATCAAACCAAAATTATGGTTCCAAGTGTATTTACATTAGCGAATAGGGACAGTCTGTATAGATAAGCCCTTAGTCTTTACAAAAACCACCTGTGAACACATCACAGGTAATGAAGCACTGGTCTACCTGTCTACACGACATAATTAAAAAAAATCATTTGTGCTAAAATAAAAAAATGCCTTGTCAAAAACATCCCGATCGAAAAATGAATGTGTTTGAGTGCATATGTGGTTGGAATAGTCATAAATGTTTATCCATCTAGCATCAAAACATGTGTGATACGCATATGAAAATACAAATAAAACTAATTTTCAATACAAAAGAGAGCGGGGCAAATCTGGATATACCAAAAATATAAGACACAAGTATAAAGCTATGGATATTTACAGGCTCTTTAAGACATTTTGTAACTTTAAGCCCTCTAGCGGCAAATTCGTTGTAAACTACGCACAAAAAGCAAAAATTATGAAAGTTTAAGAGTATAAAAAAGGGCCATAACTCCAGTTATGTCGAAGTCATTGTAATCAAAATATCAAAACAACGCAAGTTCACATGCTGGTGTATATATATATATAACATTTTTACCCTTTAGCCGCAATACTTTTTGAGAGTTACGCGCGACACAAAATACCAACTGACGAACGGACCAGGGCATATCTAAAAGTATTAATGCACATTCGTTTTTGTCTCCGCTCAATATCTCCTGTACCATTTGAATACTTTTATGAAATTTGAAAAACTATTAAGGTCAATGAGAGGTAATATTCAGAAGGGACAGGTAAGTAACGCCGGATCAAGGGCATACTTCAAGGTCAAAAGTTAAAGCTTCTATTTTCGTGTCCGGTACGTATCTCGTATACCCATGGAAGGATTTTAACAAACCTTGGTGAATCCGGTTCAAGAGCGAGTTCCAACTTGATGGTAAAATGTTTGCGCATCCATCGTCGAGTACTGCTCCATATCTCCCAAACAATTTTAAGTAATTCAACCAAACTAGCCTCAAATATTAAGGTCATTGAGACGAACTGCAGAAGTCTTTTTCCAATCGGGGCCGGTTCAAAGTCAAGGTCATACTTAAAGGTTCATACTTGTGTTCACTCAATATCTCATAAAGCTTTGAAGAATTTCCACGCAACTTCGATACTATGTTAAGTTGTTTAAGGCGGTGTGCAGAAGGAATGGGTCATTCGCGTCGGCTTATGGTCAAGGTCACACCTATATGTCAATAGTTTAATCATGTATGTTTCGCACCCGTATATTAATTGAAGGATGTTCATGAACAGCTCCGATTATTGATGTCCTAAAGTCATCATATATAAACAAAATTTTAAAAAATAATTCTATTTGCACAGATATTAATCCATGTATGCCTAGTGGACTCTCTCATCCTTCTAAATTGGATCAATTTATTTCAATGTGTTCCAATGTAGCCTCCACACTGATAGAAACAAGATAATCACGAATATGCAAAAACGAAAATATTGATTTTTTAAATCATATTTTGAAATTGAATCTAATACATCCCCCCTCGAAATAGAACGATGCATGTTAATCGAATCTGGCGCCTATATGTTTCGCCGTAGATTCGCTGTAGAATATGAGAATTGTCACACAAAAAACATTTTGAAACTGTCTTTTCCAAATGACCAAGTATCAAAAGTAATAAGATTTTTCACTGTAATCATAATAAAAGTGTGTCGTTATGTTATGCGTTTGAACACGCTGAATGGGAAAATTAAAATATATGGATGAGCGTCATAAGAATTATCAAATTTTCACTCTTGTATTTTCCGCAAAATCGTCACATATCATTTAATATTTATTAATAGTTAAATGGCGATTTCAAATAGTAATACAACAATTGTAATATAAAACTAATTGTATTGATCGAATCGATAATTGCATTTTTTAAGGTGCGAACCTGTACGATAACGCAGTGTATGGATATGATGATAAGCTAGTAGTGTTTCAAGCTACAAACATCAAACTTAATGTGTAGTTGTAACTTAGTGAGTTCTATCGAGGATATACAGTGTACATTTATTCCAATTGGAAATCACATTACTTTTATACATCAACTGTTAAATTAAGGTTTGTGGTGGGGGGAATGAATCACTCTTAGTGATAGCTTTAGTTTATTTTTTTTAAGGTTATTGAGCCGAAAAAAGAAAGTACTGTACTTTTATAACTTATTGGGAGAAACAGCCTTCCAACAAAGACACATGTTACAAAACTGGAAATAAGTTGAATAATGTACTGAAGTGAACAGCATCAACTGATAACATAAATTACATTTTATCAAAACATTTTTTCCGTTTTTGTTCTCGTGTGAAAATTAAACAATTCTGTTTTTTATGTAAATGTTCAAACATATTGGTCGTTTAATTGCATGTTGCCATTCTCTCTTCAGAAACTTTCTCGGACGAACCTTGAATAACAACACAAACTGGAGGCTGGAAGTTCCAGTTCATTCAAAACAGACTGATTGTTTCAACTGTGGCATTGACATAGTGATGGTACGACGATCAATCGCTGTAATCTATTTTTCTTTAAAATGTGATAAAATTATGTTAATGTCAAACCTTATTTCAAATTGACGACACAATGTCGATTTCAAGATAACAAGGATCATACTAACAGTTTAAACCTTCTTTTTTTTTTCGTAGGAGCTGTTTTTTGAAGAAAAATATGTGAAATTTTAATTTATACTATACATCAAAATTTCAGGAACATGTACACAGTATAAACCACTGTCTGAAAGTCATAACCGGCCTTTTGCTTAAATGCGTTACTATTATTCAAACACTTACTAATTTCAGTTCGCAGAAAACCATATTTTGGGGTTGCCATGTAACTTTGAAAAGAAGGACGTGCTCAACAAAAGAAAAGAGATTGCAGCCGCTTTTCTTTTATATGAAGGTATCAATACATTTGAAATTTTTAATGGAAAATCCAACACTTAAGACTATATTATGAATGCTTTTGTATCAAACAAATTCCACATAATTAGTATTAGGCAAGTGCAGGTATAAGTACAAGCAATCATGTATTAACGGACCCTTTACAGTTGTATTTTTTTCAATTTTTCAAGCGCCTTATTTGTCTATCATAAATGTATGTCATTATCGAATTTTCGGGAAAATATGTTATTTTTTTTTATATTAAAATATTTCACTTGAACTACATTAATCATGTATTATATTCAGTGAATGTTGTAGAGTGCTGTCCTGCATGTGGTTGGAAACCAGAAGGGGAGAAAAAGTTGGTAAGAATG
Organism: Dreissena polymorpha; assembly: GCF_020536995.1. Lineage (NCBI taxonomy): Eukaryota > Metazoa > Mollusca > Bivalvia > Myida > Dreissenidae > Dreissena > Dreissena polymorpha. The sequence goes on along the minus strand of NC_068357.1, from coordinate 80,755,931 downwards.
TGAACATTTTAAAATCATTTCATTCTTAGATTGTAAGTTATTTTTTTTCCATCATTTTGCTCTTTGATTTGCTCTCTCACCGTGTGGAAAATTCACAGATTCTATTGATTTTGAGTTACGAATCTATCGCTGTATGTATTTAAAGAGGAAACTTGGTAATCCGGTATAACAATAGAAAATTGTAGAATAGTTTACCGTTGTACGCATTGAAATACATTCAGGCTAATATCTGGGTCAAGATACAGCTTAAACAAATTCACATGTCCTAAAATACTCAAATGGGTATCAATTACTTTATATGCCGATCAATGTCATATTTTATGACGAAAACACTGGTAAAGGAAAACTGTACATAAAGTGCCTAAGTTATTGATATGTTTGAAATAAAACCGTTCAATAAGTTTATGTGTCTTAATTTAGAAAAAAAAAATAACGAATAAGGTTATTTGAATACCATTAATTGATTTATGGTTGTCCATTGTACCGTACATATAATTATTATGATATATTTTAGAGTGCTAATTCCACAATAAGCCGCACTGTGTAGGGGAAGCTCTACTACAGTGCAGGATCGGACAATTTCATTTGCAAACGATGCGAATATAATGTGGAATAATGCCTACGTTAAGGACTTTAAAATGTATGGGATGTGTTAGTCTAAGATAGACGACATTGGGTGTATTACTTTCCTTTCTTTGTCGACATGAGACACTTCTAGTCAAAACATCTAGTCGAGTTATTTAATATTGAAAAATTGTCATATTGTTACTTACTGTGAATAGTTGCATGAGTCAATGTGGACGAGCAAATTGTTGTCTTTCAGAAGTTTTGAATGTCATACGGGATAAAAAAGGTTAACAACTCCCACCTTTGTTATATTTCATTTGTCGATGCTAAGTATGAACAATTAAAATAGTCCATGTCGGCATTTCCATATTAGATAAAACGCAAATATATGAAGTGTTGTTTGCAGATGTATTATTACTGACTATATTGGAAATAACGTAATTTAAAAAAATAATCATATAAAACACTCGTTTTCAAATGCAATATTCTATGTGTTCGCTTGAACCGATCACTCAATCCCAATTGCGTATTCGGTATTGTTATACGTTATGCATTCATGTATTCCTCAAAGGGTCTCTCTGTTAGGTAAAGTTTGTAAATATATGTATCTTGCCCAAGCTCTGTTTAACTGGCCACTGAATAAAAACAATTTTGTATGTATTACTATGCTTTTTGAAGCCAGTATAAAGGGCGATATAATTATTGTATTATTTTTTTTTTACTGAACTTCATTTTTTTATCCGGCATTACTCATGATCTGACAGACTATCGCAAACACATTCATATGGGTAGATTTCACATATAATTTACAGATGTGTCATAGCCTCCTTCAAAGTTGGTGGATGGGGGATTTATATAGGACTAACTATGTCTAGTTATTCTGTCTGCGTTAAACTTAACTTGAGTGGAATGTAACATTTAAATATGATGCCATTTCTATATTTTAAATTGAGTCACATTTATAAAATAACAAGACTGGCTTAAAACCAGATATAAAAGACTGAGCATGTCAGGAGTATGCTCTTCTGTGGTTGCATGTGTTATTCCACTCTTATTTGGAGGCATATATTATAATAATTGGGTACACACACCATTGTGATAAATGACGAGAGAAGCTTAAGAAATACCAGCAGATTTTATTTAGTTTTAATTTGCAAATAAGTGCATATATTATAAGCACAGATTATTTATGCAAGCAATAAATGTCTAGTCAACTTTGCTTTTATATAGATGTTTTACCGGTATGTGTTTAATATATATGTGCTGTGTTCTATATATTTGATGATGTTTCAGTGATAAAGATAATCAAATAATTAGTAATGATTCAATAAATTGCTTTGAAAAAAAAATAATTAGATTACAAAAAAACATATTTGATTGCTCTTGAAATAATGGTGTATTTAAACAGAGACTCAAGGCTGGTTTTACAAATAAGGAACATAAAAATATATTTCTATTGTTAAAGTATGATTGCTTATACTTGTCAAATTGTTGCATAATGACCGAATCAATCGATAAAAAAGTTATGTATTTTTATTATGTTGTATAGTTTGAGCATTATGACTATATATTGTTTTGTTTCCAACAGATACATGTAGTTCGGAACAATGAGCTAAATCAACTTTTTAAATGCTTTATTTTACTTTCTGTGTTATATATAATTATATAGTGTTGGCCTTAATTCTTATTGTATTCCAAAAAGGAAGTCTTTAATAAGGCGTTAACAGGAGAGAGAGTATAAAGATATTTTATTGTAAACGTTTAAGCCTAATGACTGTCTATTGTTTTATTTCGGATAGATAGTTTGGAACAAGGCCCTTATAACCTATATTTTGAATGGTTTCTATTACTTTTGGTATTGTATATAATTGAGTAGTGATTGCCTTAATACTTTCTTTTGTTCCAAAAAGGAAGTATTTAGTAAGGCGTTTACAGTAGTACATATGTATGGCAGTGCTATAATGTAAGTCTATATATTGTTTCGGATAAATAGTTTGGAACAAGGTGTTAATAAACTATATTTCGAATGGTTTATATTAATAACTGTGTTGTAAATAATTTTATAGTTTTTGCCTTAATACTTTTTTGCTTTAAATAAGAAGTCTATAAGGCGTATATAAATATGGTGTTTTTATGAAAAGCAAAAATAACACGTACTACATTTTAGCTGTAAATGTTATGATTGAATGTGACTTGTTTTATAAAAAAGCCTTAATACATATTAATTGATTTGCAAAATATCAGTTCTTCATGCATCTTGCAAGATATTGTATCTGACAGGGTCTGATTACTTTTCAATTAAATCTCAGATTATAATTTATTACAAAAACATAATGCATCACTTTACAGACAACAAAAAAGACCATTTGGAGTTTGTATTTACAGTATCGTAGAACTTTTTTTCTGTTTTTTATTTATCAAATTAACAAATTTGTCTTTACAGTTGATATTTTACTTGAATGAGAGAAACTGTACATTATACTATCAAAACGAAAGTATTGTTAACGAATTTTGCCTTTGGACAACACTTGTTTAAATGTTTATTGTTATATCTTAATGCATGTACGATATTTACTCAACATTGCGATTATCAATATTTGTGTTGTTTTTATATTTACTTATAATTCTTTTGAGTACTGTTGGTTTTGATTCACATCTGTTTACATTACAACCAAGTGTTGTTTAATAGTTTTCAAAAATCCAATATTTAGAATTAAATCAAGTGTTACATTTATTTAAAAAAAACAAGACCGACATAAAATACGGATAAGGAAGACTAAGCATGCCACAATATCTAGTGACATATGATGCAATCTTCTGCTAAACTTGAGAGACCTTTATTATTTGGTTGACATTTAAACAAATGTTCGCAACAGGGAGATTGTGTATGCCCCCCTGATCGAATGATCGGGGGTATATTGTGTTTGGCCTGTCTGTCTGTCATTGTATGCATCTTTTTTTTTATTTGAATGGATTTTGGTTATAATTTTAAAATAATGTTTGGTACTTAACAAATAAGTGCATATATAACTCAGATAGATAATTATTGAAAAGCCGTACAAATCTAGTCAGTTTTAAGTTTGAATAGATGATTGATGTTGGGTAATATATATGTGCTGTTTTGTTAAATATATATATGTGATGTTGTGAAAGTGAAATGTAAAATGATGAATATTAATTATTGTCTTAGTTAAATTAAGTTCAATTAAAAGGTGTATACATTAGTCAAGCATATGGAATTTGTTTTGTGTGCATCCTTCCCGTACATATTTTAAAGCAAATACATACAAGTAAATTAAAAACGCTTTAACAGCATGAACACAAAGAACACCACAAACAAGTATGATATTACAATATCACCATGATCGTATTTATTGCTACAACATCTGCTGATATTCTAGCTGAAACTACCATATTATTTTACGTGAATAACAATCAATAATACATTAAAAGAGAACAAATGTTACTTCAAAACTAAACCTGATTTGTATTGACTTTCATTCACATGCGTGTGTTCACTTTCCCGGCCCGAAGTCGCATAATGTGACTACCAAAATTGTGTCCATGCACTCCTAAATAATAAACTAACTAGACTGCGAATTTTAGGACAAATTTTGTAAAACAGTATCAATTCCTATGTAATTAAGTTTTAATTGAATATATTTAAATTTTTACAAAGATGACATTCAATTTTGATTAGTCCCCATCTGTTTGTGGCGTAGATGGTGCGGGGTGGGGAACTGGTGTACACTGGGAAAACACCTGTCCAGTGTGTAATAACCATGATTATTATGCTGATATCATTCCCTTACTTAACCTGTTGTTATATGTTCATGACAGCAGTCAATACATGATATTCTATTGTCAACATATAGAACATATTTCACCTGGTGTTATATGTTCATGACAACAGTCAAGGCATGGTATTGTAGTGTCAACATAAAGAAGGTTCCTCCTCTTCTTATCTGTTCATGACAACAGCCAAGGCATGGTATTCTAGTGTCAACATATAGACCATGCTCCGCCTATTGTTATACGTTCATGACAACAGCCAAGGCATGGTTTTCTATTGTCAACATATAGTACATGCTCCGCCTGTTGTTATACGCTCGTGACAACAGCCAAGGCATTGTATGCTATTGTCAACATATAGAACATACTCTGCCTGTTCTAATACGTTCATGACAACAGCCAAGGCATGGTATTCTGTTGTCAACATATAGGACATGCTACACCTGGTGTTATATGTTCATGACAGCAGTCAATGCTTGGTGTTCCATTGTCAACATATAGAACATGCCCAGCCTGCTGTTATACGTTCATGACAACATCCAATGCATGGTATTTTGTTGTAAACATAGTGAACATTTTTCACCTGATGTTATATGTTCATGACAGCAGTCAAGGCATGATATTTAAATGTCAACATACAGAACATGATCCTTCTGTTGTTATACGTTCATGACAAGGCATGGTATTTCTATTGTCAACATATAGAACATGCTCCGCCTAGTGTTATACGTTCATGAAACAGCCATGGCATAGTATTAAATTGTCAACACATAGAGCATGCTCTGCTTGTTGTTGTACGCTCGTTACAACAGCCAAGGCATGTTATTCTATTGCCAACATATAGAGCATGCTCAGTTTGTTGTTATGCGTTCATGACAACAGCCAATGCATGGTACTTTGTTGTCAACATATAAAACATATTTCACCTGATGTCATATGTTCATGACAGCAGTCAAGGCATGATATTTTATTGTCAACTTACACAACATGCTCCGTCTGTTGTTACACGTTCAAGACAACCGCTTAGGAATGGTATTCTATTGTCAACACATAGAACATGCTCCGCCTATTGTTAAACGTTCATGACAACAGCCAAGGCATGGTATTATATTGTCACATATAGACCTTGCTCGGCTTGTTGTTATACGCTCGTTACAAACAGCCAAGGCATGGTATTATATTGCCAACATATAGAACATGCTCCGCCTGTTGTTATAAGTTCATGATAACAGTCAAGGCATGATATATTATTGTCAACATATAAACTTGTTTTCACCTGGTGTATATGTTCATGACAGCAGTTAAGGCATGAGTTTTTATTGTCAACTTACAGAACGTGCTTCGTCTGTTGTTTTACGTTCATGACAACAGCCAAGGCAGAGTATTCTATTGTCAACATATAGGACATGCTCCGCCTATTGTAATACGTTAATGATAACAGCTAAGGCATGGTATTCCATTGTCAACTTATAGAATATGCTACCATTGTTGTTATACACTCGTGACAACAGCCGATGCATGGTATTCTATTGCCAACATATAGAACATGCTCCGCCTGTTGTTATACGTTCATAACAACAGCCAAGGCATGTATATTATTGTCAACATACAAAACATGCTCCGCCTGCTATTATACGTACATGACAACAATCAAGGCATGTTATTTTATTGTTAACATATAACCCATGCCTCGCCTGTTGTTATACGACCAAGACAACAGCCAAGGCATGATAGTCTATTGTCAACATATAAACCATGCACCGTTCGTTGTTATATGTTCATGACAACAGCCAAGACGTGGTTTCTATTGTTAGTATTTAGAACATGCTCCGCCTGTTCTATCTGTTCATGACATCAACCAATGCATGGTATTGTGTTGTCAACTATAGAACATGCTCCATCTGGTCTTGTTATATGTTCATGACAACAGCCAAGTCATGGTTTACTATTGGCAACCTATTGGACTTGCCCCGCCTGTTGTTAAACGTTCATGACAACAGTGAAGGTATGCTATTCTGTTTTTAACATATAGAACATGCTCCACCTGGTGTTATATGTTCATGACAACAGCCAATACATGGTATTCTATTGTCAACATACAGAACATGCTCCACCTGCTGTTATACGTACATGAAAACAATCAAGGCATGTTATTCTATTGTCAACATATAGAACATGCTCCGGTTTTTGTTTTACGTTCATGACAACAGCCAAGACATGGTATTCTGTTGCCAACATAAAGAACATGGTACAGCTGGTGTTATATGTTCATGAAAGCAGTCAAGACAAGATATTTTATTGTCAACTTACAGATCATGCTCCGTCTGTTGTTATACGTTCATGACAACAGCCAAGGCATGGTTTTCTATTGTCAACATATAGAATACGCTCCGCCTATTGTAATACGTTCATGACAACAGCCAAGGCATGGTATTCTATTGTCAACATATAGAACATGCTCCGCTTTTTTTTATGCGCTCGTGACAACAGCTAAGGCATGGTATTCTATTGCCAACATATAGAACATGCTCCGCCAGTTGTTATTCGTTCATGACAAGAGCCGAACATGGTATTTTGTTGTCAACATATAGAACATATTTTACCTGGTGTTATATGTTCATGACAACAGCCAAGTCATGGTTTACTATTGGCAACCTATTGGACTTGCCCCGCCTGTTGTTAAACGTTCATGACAACAGTGAAGGTATGCTATTCTGTTTTTAACATATAGAACATGCTCCACCTGGTGTTATATGTTCATGACAACAGCCAATACATGGTATTCTATTGTCAACATACAGAACATGCTCCACCTGCTGTTATACGTACATGAAAACAATCAAGGCATGTAATTCTATTGTCAACATATAGAACATGCTCCGTTTTTGTTTTACGTTCATGACAACAGCCAAGACATGGTATTCTGTTGCCAACATAAGAACATGGTACAGCTGGTGTTATATGTTCATGAAAGCAGTCAAGACAGATATTTTATTGTCAACTTACAGATCATGCTCCGTCTGTTGTTATACGTTCATGACAACAGCCAAGACATGGTTTCTATTGTCAACATATAGAATACGCTCCGCCTATTGTAATACGTTCATGACAACAGCCAAGGCATGGTATTCTATTGTCAACATATAGAACATGCTCCGCTTTTTTTTATACGCTCGTGACAACAGCTAAGGCATGGTATTCTATTGCAAACATATAGAACATGCTCCGCCAGTTGTTATTCATTCATGACAGAGCCGAAACATGGTATTTTGTTGTCAACATATAGAACATATTTTACCTGGTGTTATATGTTCATGACAGCAGTCAGGGCATGATACTTTATTGTCAACTTTCAGAACATGCTCCGTCTGTGTTATACGCTCAAGACAACAGCCAAGGCATGGTATTGTATTGTCAACATATAAAAACATGCTCCGCCTATTGTTATACGTTCATGACAACAGCCAAGGCATGGTTTTCTATTGTCAACATATAGAACATACTCCGTTGTTGTTATACGCTCGTGAAACAGCCAAGGCATGGTATTCTATTGACAGCATATAGAACATGCTCCGCCGGTTGTTATGCGTTCATGACAACAGCCAAGGCATGGTATTTTGTTGTCAACATATAGAACATATTTCACCAGATGTTAAATGTTTGTAACAGCATTCAAGGCATGATATTTTATTGTTAACTTACATAACATGTTCCGTCTGTTGTTTCACGTTCAAGATAACAGCCAAGGCATGGTATTCTATTGTCAAAATATAGAACATGCAACGCCTATTGTTATGCGTTCATGACAAAGCCAAGGCATGGTATTCTATTGTCAACATATGGAACTTGCTCGATTTGTTGTTATACGCTCGTGACAACAGCCAAGGCATGTTTATATTGCAAACATGTAGAACATGCTCCGTCTGTTGTTATACGTTCATGACAACAGTCAAGGCATGATATTCTATTGTCAACATATAAAACATGTTTCACCTGGTGTTATATGGTCATGACAGCAGTCAAGGCATGATTTTTTATTGTCAATTACAGAACATGCTTCGTCTGTTGTTTTACGTTCATGACAACAGCCAAGGCATGGTATTCTATTGTCAACATATAGAACATGCTCCGCCTGTTGTATACGTTCATGACAACAGCCAAGGCATGGTATATTATTGTCAACATACAGAACATGCTCCGCCTGCTATTAGACGTAAAAGACAACCATCAAGGCATGTTTTTATTGTTAACAAAATAACACATGCCTCGCTGTTGTTATACGTCCAAGACAAAAGCCAAGGCATGATATCTTTTGTCAACATATAAATCATGCACCGTTTGTTCTTATCTGTTCATGACAACAGCAAGCATGGTATTCTGTTAGCAACATAAGAACATGCTCGATCTGGTCTTGTTGTATGTTCATGACAACAGCCAGGCATGGTTTTCTATTGGCAAACTATAGGACTGGCCCGCCTGTTGTTTACGTTCATGACAACAGTAAAGGTATGATATTCTGTTGTCAACATATAGAACATGCTCCACCTGGTGTTATATGTTCATGAAAACAGCCAAGTAATGGTATACTATTATCAACATATGAACCGAGCACCTTTTTGTTATAATGTATGTTCATTACAACAGCCAAGACGTGGTATTCTGTTGTCAACATTCTATTGTTATACGTTAATGACAAAAGTAAAGGTATGATATTTTATTGTCAACATACAGAACATGCTCCACCTGCTCTGATACGTACATGACAACAATCAAGGCATGTTATTCTATTGTCAAATAAAGAAATATGCTCCGGGTATTGTTGCCGTTCATGACAACAGCCAAGGCATGGTTTTCTGTTGTCAACATAAAGAACATGCTACAGATGGTGTTATATGTTCATGATAGCAGTCAAGGCATGATATTTTATTGTCAACTTACAGACCATGCTCCGTCTGTTGTTATACGTTCATGACAACAGCCAAGGCATGGTTTTCTATTGTCAACATATAAAAGACGCTCCGCCTATTGTAATGCGTTCATGACAACAGCCAATGCATGATGTTCTATTGTCAACATATAGAACATGCACCGCTTTTTTATACGCTCGTGAAAACAGCCAAGGCATGGTATTCTATTATCAACATGGGAACATGCTCCGCCAGTTGTTATGCGTTCATGACAACAGCCAAAACATGGTATTTTGTTGTCAACATATAGAACATATTTCACATGGTGTTATATGTTTATGTCAGCAGTCAGGGCATGATACTTTATTGTCAACTTACAGAACATGCTCCGTCTGTTGGTATACGTTCAAGACAACAGCCAAAGGCATGGTATTCTATTGTCAACTACACAACATGCTCCGTTTGTTGTTAAACGTAATGACAACAGCCAAGGCGTGGATTTTTGTTGTGAACATATAGAACATATTTCACTGTTGTTATATGCTCATGACAGCAGTCAAGCCTTAATATTTTATTGTCAACTTGCACAACATGCTCCGTTTGTTGTTATACGTTCATGACAACAGCCAAGTAATGGTTTTCTATTGTCAACATATTGAACATGCTCAGCTTATTTTAATTCGTTCATGACAACAGCCAATGCATGGTATACTATTGTCAACATATAGAACATGCTCCGCTTGTTGTTATACGTTCATGACAACAGCCAAGGCATGGTATTTTGTTGTCAACATACAGAACATGCTCCGCCTGATGTCATACGTACATGACAACAATCAAGGCATGTTATCTATTGTCAACATAAAGCACATGCCTCGCCTGTTGTTATACGTCCAAGACAACAGCCAAAACGTGGTTTTCTATTGTCAACATATAGAACGTGCTCCGCCTGTTCTTATCTGGTCATGACAACAGCCAGGGCATGGTATTCTGATGTCAACATATAGAACATGCTCCATCTGGTGTTGTTATAGGTTCATGATAACAGCCAATGCATGGTATTCTATTGTCAACATATAGAACATGCTTCGCCTGTTCTTATACGTTCGTGATAAAAGTCATGGTATAGTATTCTATTGCCAACATATAGAACATGCTCCGCCGTTCTTATCTGGTCATGACAATAGCCAGGGCATGGTATTCTGATGTCAACATTATAGAACATACTTAACCTGTTGTTTTATGTCGCTCTGGGTCACCAACTACGTGAGATAATCGCGACTTCAGGTTCCTTTTATGGGGTAACGGGGCCAATACGTGCCAGTAGCGTACCTTCGCGCGACATTTCACCGGAATGCGGGTGGGCACTGAGACGCACATTGCAACTTTGCTCATCTGAGACGCCACATTGCACTTTTGGCATGCGTGGGCCCATCGGGCCGAACAAGTCTGCCAAGTTTCGTCGCTCTGGGTCAACTACTCCGTGAGATAATCGCGACTTCAGGCTCCTATTATGGGGTAACGGGGCCAATCCGTGCCAGTTAGCGTACCTTCGGCGACACTTTCACGAGGAAGCGGTGGCACTGAGACGCCACATTGCACTTTTGGCATGCGTGGCCACTCGGGGAGTAGGTGCCAAGAGCGAACGAGAACATTGGCAGACTTGTTCGGCCCGATGGGCCACGCATGCCAAAAGTGCCAATGTGGCGTCTCAGTGCCAACCGCTTCCGGTGAAGTGTCGCCGAAGGTACGCTAACTGGCACGTATTGGCCCAGTTACCCATAATAGGAGCCTGAAGTCGCGATTATCCTCATCGGAGTAGGTGACCCAGAGCGACGAAAACTTGGCAGACTGTTCGGCCCGATGGGCCACGCATGCCAAAAGTGGCAATGTGGCGTCTCAGTGCCACCGCTTCCGGTGAAAGTGTCGCCGAAGGTACGCTAACTGGCACGTATTGGCCCCGTTACCCCATAATAGGAGCCTGAAGTCGCGATTATCTCTCGGAGTAGGTGACCCAGAGCGACGAAACTTGGCAGACTTGTTCGGCCCGATGGGCCACGCATGCCAAAAGTGCAATGTGGCGTCTCAGTGCCACCGCTTCCGGTGAAAGTGTCGCCGAAGGTACGCTAACTGGCACGTATTGGCCCCGTTACCCCATAATAGGAGCCTGAAGTCGCGATTATCTCCGGAGTAGGTGACCCAGAGCGACGAAACTTGGCAGACTTGTTCGGCCCGATGGGCCACGCATGCCAAAAGTGCAATGTGGGCGTCTCAGTGCCACCGCTTCCGGTGAAAGTGTCGCCGAAGGTACGCTAACTGGCACGTATTGGCCCCGTTACCCCATAATAGGAGCCTGAAGTCGCGATTATCTCTCGGAGTAGGTGACCCAGAGCGACGAAACTTGGCAGACTTGTTCGGCCCGATGGGCCACGCATGCCAAAAGTGCAATGTGGCGTCTCAGTGCCACCGCTTCCGGTGAAAGTGTCGCCGAAGGTACGCTAACTGGCACCGTATTGGCCCCGTTACCCCATAATAGGAGCCTGAAGTCGCGATTATCTCTCGGAGTAGGTGACCCAGAGCGACGAAAACTTGGCAGACTTGTTCGGCCCGATGGGCCACGCATGCCAAAAGTGCAATGTGGCGTCTCAGTGCCACCGCTTCCGGTGAAAGTGTCGCCGAAGGTACGCTAACTGGCCCGTATTGGCCCCCGTTACCCCATAATAGGAGCCTGAAGTCGCGATTATCTCTCGGAGTAGGTGACCCAGAGCGACGAAACTTGGCAGACTTGTTCGGCCCGATGGGCCACGCATGCCAAAAGTGCAATGTGGCGTCTCAGTGCCACGCTTCCGGTGAAAGTGTCGCCGAAGGTACGCTAACTGGCACGTATTGGCCCCGTTACCCCATAATAGGAGCCTGAAGTCGCGATTATCTCACGGAGTAGGTGACCCAGAGCGACGAACGAAACTTGGCAGACTTGTTCGGCCCGATGGGCCACGCATGCCAAAAGTGCAATGTGGCGTCTCAGTGCCACCGCTTCCGGTGAAGGTGTCGCCGAAGGTACGCTAACTGGCACGTATTGGCCCCGTTATACCATAATAGGGAGCCTGAAGTCGCGATTATCTCTCGGAGTAGGGGACCCAGAGCGACGAAACTTGGCAGACTTGTTCGGCCCGATGGGCCACGCATGCCAAAAGTGCAATGTGGCGTCTCAGTGCCACCGCGTCCGGTAAGACATGGCCGCCGAAAGTACGCTAACTGGCACGTATTGGCCCGTCTACCCATAA
>NC_068357.1:80732299-80743281 GCF_020536995.1 Dreissena polymorpha | reverse complement strand
AATTTTTTTGTTTGAACGTTCAATGACAAACACGCTTTATCTTCATTTGCTTTTTAAAAATATAAACGAGCATTCAAATTAACATTAAATATTTGTTTCCCAAACATCGAAAATATCAAATGGTTTGACCCAAAAATAATTCTTTTCCATCCGAAAGGTTATGCCCTTCATACTAAAAATAAATCAACCCAACACTATGTTTGTCCAGAAATGTCACGTTCACCTTAAAACTGTGTCAGGCAATAATACTTATATCTTCATGGTCAAGTGTAAGATATTTTAAATTGTAAGTTCAATTAGTCGAAATATATAAATAGTTGTATCAAAGCAATAAACATGGCACATGAAAACCATGTCCATCGATTCATCGAAGGGCACACATCAGAAATAAGAAATGAAGTAAGTTTATTATAAACATGGCCTTGAATAATTATATACATTGTTTGCTATTGTTGGAATGAATACAAAAAATATGAAACAAAAAATAACAAGGAAATCAATCATGTCAGCTAGAAAACACAAGTTAGCAGTTCTGATGGTGTTCTAATATCGTTGCGGTGAGTAAGATGACGGTGCATAGAATACGGGGGTGGTTCGGATCCCATTGTGGACCCGGGATGGGCACCGCTGCCCTGTAGGGGTGGAGCTGACATAACGCCATCGGGTCGTCTGCATCGGGAAGGACTGTGGTGGCCCATAGGTCAGGTTAGGACGATGTCACTACGATGTGTTTTGTTTAATCATATTCAGTAAATAAACTTGTATACTTTGCAATCTTCGCGTACCATGGATCTCACTCGCTAGATCTGATTTTAATAACAAATTGTAAAAAAAAAATGTTAAATTGAGAACTTCGGTAATGTACGTTACAATAAATGTAAAAAAAATTCTTTTCCTTATAGAGTAAGACACATAGAAAACAGTTCAAGCTATTTTCAAGCACATTGACTTATTCATATACATAATTAGCATGCTTAATTTATAATTAACATACCCAATATTATAATTCATTATTGATTTTGTAATGAATTATAAATGCACAATTATTTGCCTTGATCTCTTTAGGTCCACAATATGATGTAATCCAATACTTTGTAATGAGATTAAAAATATATGATAAATTGTAACACAATTATGAAATATACCAACAAGTGGTATATTCATTATTCACATCTTTCATTTGAAGTTACATTCAGAGGCGTACAATGCACACAACATTGTACTTTGTAACAAGAAAACCTTAACAGGAGAATGTTACATAAATTAAAATGATTTTTGGGCTGCGGATTCAAACTCTTTTGGTACTTTTTTTTGTTTTAAAAAAAATGTTTATAATTGTAGTTTTTTTCTTTCTGAACGAGTGTAGCAGTCAAATATTACTATACATATTCATATGAATGACACTATACATTGTGTTTATACGTCTTTTGAAGAAAATAAAATACTGACCGTATGTATGGCCCTTAACAGCAACCGATCGAAGTCATTTAAATTCTGGACAATATATGCATCATCTTACATTGTACAGTACCAACAAAAAGGATCTTGACACTGGCTTCCGCTAAAAAAACGCTCTGTACAACGCAATACTGTTTAAGCACACAACCAAACCTAAGGCGGTTCAGTCACTCAAACATGAAATGTACATAATATAAAAACACATATATACTAAAACTTTGCAAAACACCCAAGTTAAATGCACTTGAAATTTAGATATACCTGAAGCATCATGTTATTTACGGGTCCACAACAGTACTCACGTTTGTTCGCAACATATTGAGTCCATCGCTCCCATCGCAGCAACCCCACCTGCAGACTTCCCAATTCAATATGCCTGTGTAGCAATATTCAATAGCGGCGACCTCTAAAATATTAATATTTTTACACCAGTCTTTGAGAAACTTTTACTGTTGTTATTTGCATTCACGATAAACGACCTGATCGTTGGTGCTTTATTGAACTACTTCAATACTTACTTTTATATTTTTTATATAAAAATTTGGTGTGTTTGAATTAAAATGTAATAACAGTTTACTGGTTTAAGACCCCATTCTCTGCATTTACCCATCAAGTAAATGACAACAGCTTAATAATGTCATTTGAAAGTTTGTAATTTATACTGTATTGTATGTCATAGTTATTGGCTACACGTCAGTGAAAAACGTACAAATCCAAACCGTGACATCAACCAACGGTAACCGCTTTAAGCACCAACGGTATAATCAATCATGTGATGATACTTCATACAATATCTGATTTTGGAACTGTACCCCGAATATGTTCTTACTAAAATATAGGTACATACGACCTATTGACTTAAATATATATGTATATATAACATAATTTTCCGTAAAATGAGTCAACGTACACTGAACGGAGTAAACTAGTTATGAGATCCAAACTTACGAATTAGTGTACGTGAATTGTTTAATCTGTTAAGGTTGACATTTTAATGATGATCATCATGTTGTGTCAGATTAATGGGAAAGAAATACACTTATGACGCAACAAGGGGTAAGAAAAGTACACTTTACAACATTAAGACAACATATGAGTGCCTATTGTCATTAAATGTTACACTCAAAACGCGCCCATATATTGTAATTGGTTCGGGCTACAACAAACTATGCTAGATAAATACTATCTGTTAAGTATACTTAACGCATGTGTGTTATATAGATCGCGATTGCCACCTCAATATTCTTCTCCACATGTTCACCCTCTCATTTCTCAATAATCATAAACTACACCATTGTGTAGGCAAATTACTATCGGAACAAACAACAATCACAATAAGAATTTTTATAGGTGTTTAACTGAACAAGGTACATTTGTGTCGTATTTACACAATTATATAATACATGCATTTTTTTCGCGGCCCATAAATGTGATAATTTACTAATACTTTACGTTTGAGCTGAGTTCAAATAATGCTTCTGACCACCAAATAAACTCTATCTAATATTCACCAGAGCATTAGAATAACAACGTTTTGCAGCACAATAAAATTGAGCATAAGAACGTAAGTTTTTAAGAGACTAAATATGTTTTTTTCTGTCCACAAAAATTCTGAGCATTCTTCTATATTAGTATGTAAATAAAACTTAACAAAGAGTGTATAATCATAAGGAACACTCAGAGCAGTTGCCTTTGACAATTATAGTTCTTTAAATTCTGCATTGTGTGTTTCAACGTAATTGCTTGTTGTTTATTTACCCTATTTGTAATTAAATAAAATGGCACTTGCTGTTTTTCTTTTCTTTGAAAAAAGTTTGGGTGGATTTATTTTACTTAAATTGAAAACACTTGCTTTATTGTGCGTTCAACAATTAACATTACGTTAGATGGAAGATTTGGCGATCATCATCTATATACTAATATAAATATAACTTCTATCACGAGAAAATAATTTAGGTTTGATGTGTGTGTCTTGTCGTTGCTGCGATCAATTCGAGTTTGTTAAATAGGCGACTAATTGTATTTCCCAACTGATCCTTATTATGCAATTGGGATGAATCATTCATTTTTGACAGTTGAGTTGGATTTTGCGAATTTCTTTTTGTAAATAGCGCTTTGTGATTTCATATTTAAGGCATGCGATTTGCGTGTATATATTTGCCATAGTACCATTGCAGAACTAATTCGTAATTCAACCAAAAAAAGCAAATAACAAACCACAATAAACAAACATCAAACATAATTTCGCAACGACGTTCTCTACGTATATGGATCGAATGAACAACTTTGACAATAATAGAAGTGTTCTGACTATCAAACAGAACAAACATGCAAATGTATAAAAGTATATTTATGCGATTGAACAACTCATTATGGACTTTAGTCTCATGATTCCAGTTAATATTTATCAATGTTTATCTATTAAAACCAAGGTCGATTGTAAATAATTCCCACTGTAAACTCCTGACCTATTATTATTATTATTATGTTATTTATAAACATATATATTGTTAAAGTGATATTATTGGCTTTTTTCACTGTTGAATTGAGTTGAAAAGAATAAACAGCTCAAAAGAGTTAGTTAAAATGTGGTTACTGACCAAACATCTGCAACTCATCTTGCTACCAGTTGTTTATAAAAATATATTTAATATTCGATATTCTTACGTGACTCACCCAGTCCTATAAGCAGAAATGATCCGTAAAAAAAGTGTCTTTGTGTCGTATGAACGAATCTGCACTAAAACTAAATTTAGGTTCACATCGTACATGCATGATCAGTTGTCAAACGAAAGTACAGTTGATATTCAAATGCATTTATTTTTCTCTTTCCGGGATATTGTTTTAGTATGTTGATGCTGCATTTACAAATATAAGTGTATATGAAATGAAAAACACCAAGAATAAACAACGGTTGCGATAGACACCTATAAACTGTTAGATGTCATACTATCACTTTAACAAATTTATTTCGACTTATACGATTTTTATACAAAAAACGAGGGAAGCTCAAACACCGTAAAGCCAATGGAGGAACTTTTAGGAAAATATAAATATAAGTTGTTTACCGAGTGAACATACCTTAGCGAAAATCTTCCAAATCGACGCAAATTTGGAAGTCAGTTCCAAACTAACCTTACTTTACCCAGTCAGCTCCCGTATACGCATACCACCTACTCCCCTGATTAAATGCTCGAGCATCATCGGATATTTCCGGGTTTGAAGAGACGATTTAATGCCCTTTACGATTAATTGGTAAATCACCCGCAAGGGGGCATATCGTTAGTTTATATGGTATTTTGATTTCATTTTTTTTATCTAGTTGCATGTAAACGCTCAGTACAATATTTATTTTTGCATGCATATATTGGGGGTAGGCGAAAACAAGAAATATCTTTAAAAAAGATTGTGGTTGGAGTTTATGAAAGGTAAAGAGTTCAACGAATGCGATCAAGGGATAAGCGAATGTCTTTATCTGTGCAGTTTTTATAGCTGCATCACACGCAGTACGGGATGTTACCGCGGTGTTTTTCGCGGCTTATTTTACATTATTACATATTGCTGGTCATAAAACTATAGATACAAAACAGAAAACCAAAAGAATAATGGAAGTGAAATAAAACATATGTCGTCCATACCGGCCACACGCGAAGTATCCGTACATATTTTAAATATTTATACGCACAAACATGTTTTGTGGTTTGTTTGGCATTGCTATTTGATTCGATTATTATCAGTATCGAGAATCATCGCACTCATGCCCGTTTCTAGTTGCACGAATAAATCTTCAAGTGTAACCCTATGTCCGTCTCTTGCTGCAAATAACTTCGTAGGTTCATTTGTGTGTTCCATGCACTAAAATGTGCGCTAAGAATGAATGATCACGGCACCAAAATGTGCGCTAAGAATGAATGATCACGGCACCAAAATGTGCGATCGTAATAGAAAACTACGCGTTATGTAGGTTCGTACATTTATCTGACTTTTCAAAAAGTAACGTACAATAACGAGTATATAAATATGACGTCAAATAAAACGTTGAACGATTGCAGCGACCTCGTGTGTGCGACGACGCGCGAAAATCCTAACAGTAGTAGTAGGAGTAGTAGAAAGTAGTAGTAGTAGTAGTAGTAGTAGCAGTAGTAGTAGTAGTAATAGTAGTAGTAGTAGTAGGTAGTAGTAGTAGTAGTAGTAGTAGTAGTAGTAGTAGTGTGAAGTAGTAGTAGTAGTAGTAGTAGTAGTAGTAGTAGTTAGTAGTAGTAGTAGTAGTAGTAGTAGAAGTAGTAGTAGTTTAGTAGTAGTAGTAGTAGTAGTCAGTAGTAGTAGTATTTGTAGTAGTAGTAGTCGTAGTAGTAGTAGTAGTAGTAGTAGTAGTAGTAGTGTAGTAGTAGTAGACGTAGTAGTAGTAGTAGTAGTAGTAGTAGAAGTAGTAGGTAGTAGTAGAAGTAGTAGTAGTAGTAGTAGTAGTAGTAGTCGTAGTAGTAGTAGTAGTCGTAGTAGTAGTAGTAGTAGTAGTAGTAGTTAGTAGTAGTAGTAGTAGTAGTAGTAGTAGTAGTAGTAGTATTAGTAGTAGTAGTAGTCGTAGTAGTAGTAGAAGTAGTAGTACTTGGCACAAACGACTTGTACAAGATCTAAGCAAGGAGTTAGCCTGGCACAACGACTTATTCTAGGATTTAGCATGGAGTTTGACTGGCAAAAACGATTTGTACTAAGATTTAGCCTGGCGTTAGCCTGGCACAAACGACTTGTGCCAAGATTTAGCCTAGAGTTAGCTTGGCACAACCCGACTTGTACTAAGATTAAGCAAGGCAATTAGCCGGGCACAAACGAATTGTTCTAAGATTTATCATGGAGTTTTGACTGGCAAAAACGACTCTGTACTAAGATTTAGCCTGAAGTTAGCCTGGCACAAACGACTTGTACTAAGATTTAGCCTGGAGTTAGCTTGGAACAAACGACTTGTACTAAGATTTAGCCTGGAGCTAGCCTGGCACAAACGACTTGTACCAAGATTTAGCCTGGAGTAAGCTTAGCACAAGCTACTTGTACTAAGATTTAGCCTGGAGCTAACCTGGCACAAACGACTTGTACCAAGATTTAGCCTGGAGTAAGCTTTGCACAAGCTACTTGTACTAAGATTCAGCCTAGAGTTAGCTTGGCACAAACGACTTGCATTTTGGCTTTTAAAAACACAGGCGTTTATCAAACATTCACAAAACCTTACTGCAGCAAAAACATACGTTTCTATAAAACGAAGGTTTTGTGCAACAGGTCACCGGATGATACTTAAATTGAGTAGACCACAAATAAAGTGTATAACTGTATAACAATAAATCAATTATTTATGACTTACTTATGGAGCATACATACTGACATTGCAGAATTCTGGAGGTGAAGTAATATTGATCAATGGCAATCTCCGATCTTTAAATGGGATATGAATTAGAATAATACAGACATACAATATTGTGTTTACGTGTAAGAACATGTTTTATCTTAGCCCAAACTTTTACGTTACTATGATTCAGTTAATAATTTGCTTCCTAAAAAGAGAGGGAAAGAACTGCTTTTAGTTGTATTTATCTCAAATTAACAAATTAACAAAGGTTATTTAAGAATCTATTTATTCGGACTATATTTAATATTTGTGTATTGAGAAAGGTCTAATCCCGAGTTAGACAGAAGGCGGTCGTGGCGTATTGGATATGGTGTCAGAGACCGATAGCGGCTCAAAAAGCCTTCGGATCGTGACGCAATAGAGCTAAAGTAAATAGGTTAAAATAAAAGCAGACAGCTATGCTGACGAAAACATTCAGGAGTCTCTTATGACGAGTGAGCTCCACTTTAAGCTCCATCCATTATCTATAACATCTATGAGTTGCAGGACGATATTCCCCCCGCCTGCCAATTCAAATACAAGTACATGCACTTTTTCTATCGAAGAAGACGTCATTAACATGAAAGTTTACCAGACAAAATGGATGAGTTTTAAATATATAGAATGGATTTCGGCTGTAAATGGCTTGAAAATGCATCAAGGTGTAGCTAGACAATAGAGTCGACTAAATTTACAGGATGAATATTGTGCACATAAAAGGTAAAACATTAGATATGCATCACGTGTCAGTACCGCGAACAGGTAAAAATAAAATAAAATTTTCGGCTAACATTGTGCTATGAAAGCAAATTCATTTTGAACGTTATAGACGTGTGTTGCCTATTGTTTTTAATCATGAGTTACAAACATTCTGAAAATCGGAAGGATATTCCTGTCCTGTGTACGATATGCAAAAATGAACTATTCACGGACAATTTCTATTGTAAACAATGCAGACAGGCTTTGTGCAATTCATGCGTGGAACTTCACGATAAGTTCACATTGCTTAAAGATCACAACGAATATAAAGTGAGTAAAATTGAAGAATGCAAACGAGAGGTGAGTTTTGAAAACACGTCTGTGAAAGAAAACCCAGAATGTTTAGGCGCTGATAAAGGCTTTACCCAGTATGATGATGCTGACACCGACTTACAAATTTCATTTAAACTACAGGCACAGTTGCGCAACAATAAACTAGATCCAGACATCACAGAATGCAAACGAGAGATTGGTGTGGTTTTCAAAAACAGCGACGAATTGAATCGCATCGATGACTTCTTTTACACAAAGGGTTAGGGACGGGAAAATGAAAAGCAACCTGGTGGTAAAGGAGAATCTTTACAGAATGACAAAAGTGTCAACACTAAAAAGACAAACGAGCCCAACATGGAACCACCATTGGTTCCACCTAGAAGTAAGTATGTCGTGCTTTCGACTTAATGTAATAAATGATCAATGTCTAAGCGACTTTTATCCAAGGTTTGAACACTTTGTATTTCCGATCTTGCTTAATCGTAAAGCACAATATTTAATATAGAAATATAGTAGTAATAGAATAAGCCGTAGTAGTTGTATAAGTATTAATATTAGTATAAGTATTAGTAGTAGTAGTAGTAGTAGTAGTAGTAGTTGTTGTTTTTGTTGTGGTTGTTGTTGTTGTTGTTGTTGTTGTTGTTGTTGTTGTTGTAAAAATATTAGTAGAAGTTCTATCCTGTGCGTTTTGTTGACTTTCCCTTTAACATATAGAGTGTTTTTTATAATATATTGGTATATTAAAGAACCATTGTCAGTCACAAGTTTTTTTCTACATATCACTTATAATTGTTATCGTTTTCTCATTTCAGTTAAAAAAATTCACGTGACAGTACAAAACACTCCTCTGGCAGTAAAAATAAACGTTGTCGGCAAGCGAGTCTTGGCTGTCAGGACTGAAATGATGTTCATTGAAGACGCGGACTCCAAAGTCAGCATTGTTTCAATACCGTTCAAATTAATACGGAAATTTAGCAATCAAGCAGCTGACGTTTTAAGCATCGATGTTGGAAGGAAATTTGAGTACGGTGAAGGAACAATCGATTTTGAATCGGCTGAGGCCACTAAAATATTTAACTTAATTGAATCGTATTTGCGAAAGAAACCGTAATTTAAGTTTACAGCATATCATGTGTTTGATTTGTATGTACATGTTAAGTATGAAATAACATTATTGCAGACACTATGATATATTTCAGAAAATTAGATATAGCTTAACTGAATACAATTCTAAATATGAGCTATTATATATGCGTTTTATATTGTCGTTTTAATGCATGTGTATATACATTTGTATTTTTAATATAGAAATATCCAAATACACATACCACAACGTTTATGATAAAATGTTTAACCATTGTTTATTAATAATGCAATAAAATCTTCTACAATAAAACAAAAAATATTTAAATTGAACATTGTTATCCATTTTATTAATTTATTTGGATTCAATGAAAAATAAATCTAAGGTCACCAGGAATTTTTTTCGACCGAAAATAGTAGGTCATAGTTAGTAGGTTATAGTTATGAATGTTTTCATATCATGATTGATCAACAAAAACCATATTCGAATGGAGGTTGATATAAATGCTCTTATTATAACGTAAACTTGACAAAAAGTTAATAAGCAATCAAAAAATAGATAATCCACAAAGCGTTCAAGCTTTTGTGACACTCGTGTACACGTAATATCAGTGATTTATCCCAATTGTAATACAAGGACATGCATTAACTTGATACATAACGAAATCGTGACAAAACATTGTCGATGATATTTCTTGATTAATGTGTGTATCGTTGTTAGTCTATTCGCTCATAATATCTTAAAGGGACCGTCAACCGCGATTGACGAAAAAAGAAAAGTTCCAAAATACCGTATTTTTTACAATTATAAGTTTATATTGATTAAAATATCACGACTGGTATATAACATTACTTGTAAAAAAGTTGTAAATTTTTCATATTGTCAGTATATTTGGTAATAAATTTTACTGGGTACAGGTACCAGGTAACTACCAGATTACAATAAATAACGCAAGTAGATTGATCATCATCGTCAAGTGGTAAACCCAGGAATGCAAATTGTGCATGCGTAGTGAATTGTATATATTTTATATATAAAATGATCTACTTGCGTTATTTATAGTGTATATATCGTTATGTCACCTTTTTCGCGATGTACTTTCGATTTCACATCTCGAAATGTTATTACCGAATATACTAAAATATGCACTTTTTTCAAGTAATGTAATATACCAGTCGTAATATTTTAATCAATATAAACTAATAATTGTAAAAAAATAAGGTATTAAAAAAACTTTTCTTTTTTCGTCAATCGCGGTTCACGGTCCCTTGAAACAAATCACAGGACATTAAAATGTATTAGTATATTCAAAATACATGTTTGCGTCTTCATCAGCTGCAAAAACAACCGGTTATTTATAAACGTGTATATGATTGAACAAACACGCATTGTAACGTAACAAATTTACATACGCGAAATATACAACCTATGTTTAACATGCACACACTTTGTTATACCTACACACATGTTTTAAAAATAAACTTTATTCAAAAGCTGGCAATATGGACAACGAGTCTTCGGTATAGAATTACTTTTTTAAATGCATACAACGCCAGTAGAATACATTCACTGAAATCTGATACGTTACACGAACTTTAACGGCGGAAAAATAGAGTTGACATTTAGTTTTTGTTAGTTTTATATTAATTTAACCAATTGCTAAATAAAGACTCGAACAAACATTACCGATACATAACCCAACACTACCCGACAGCCAACAGCCTATATCCGTGAAAATGTATTGCATTATTGATCAATAATAGTACGCTATTAAGAAGCATTGTTTACTATACGGTGTGATGTTTGGAACAGTACACAGCTGATATGCCATTAAAAAACGTGCCGATAGTTATCAACAGCAAAACAACAACAACAAAAAACATAAAATTTATGCGTTGACATGATTATGTTTCACCTAAAACCATCACCTATAGTAAGGTATCATTAAATATTCATTATTTTCCGGTTTACTTGTGATTTGAACTAAGCCGATGATAAGAGTTTTGTTGCGCGTGTGTTTGTTTATTTGTT